>NW_027150934.1:0-184061 GCF_018691715.1 Phytophthora cinnamomi
GCGCTACGCCCGCAGGGGCAGACACGTCGAGTCGATGACGTTCCTCTGCCGATATCGATGCGGCTGCGCAGGAGATTCAGCGTGTCACGGGCGCGACTTCGGACGAGGCTGCCTGGCATCGCTGCTACTATCGAAGACTGCGGAGCACGCTACCTGATCTGGTGGCGCTACCGCATCCGCACAAGCAGAGCGTGACGGTGTGGGTGAAGAGCACGGGCGACTACGGCATTCTGCTGAAGATGCTCGCGAGTCCTCTGGAGCACGTGGAGGCCGAGATTCTGCGCAAGGCAACCAAAGGGCTTAGGCGACAGTGGATCTACCGTCGTGATGCTCGCTCGAGGAGATCGCGCTGCTGAAGAAGACGTTCCAGGAGAAGTACGGCGACGACCTCGTGAAGATCTTACGTGGTGATCTCGTGGCGACCTGAAGGTGATCCTGACCGCCATGCGCGGCGGGTGGACCGAGTTCAGCGTCGATCCACACGAGCACCAAGGCTGCTGCGGACGCGGATGCCTTGTACAAGGCGGGCGAAGGCCGCATGGGGACGGATGAGACGACGTTCATCAACATCCTGGTACTGAGCCCTGCTGAGCATGTGCGCAGCATCAAGCAGCGTACGTGGCGAAATAGACGGACCTCGCGGGTGCGATCAAGGCGGAGTTCTCTGGCGACGCCAGCGCGCACTGCTGTTCCTGGTGCGCTCGGTGCTGGAGCCGGTGGACTTGCTCGCGGAGCTGTTTGAGACGACGTTGAAGAGCGCTAGCAGAGTGCGTACGGTTTGAGTGCGTGGGTGGTGCGGTACTGATCTCCTTGTGCGCATTCGCATCGTGTATGCGTTTGTACCGTCAGGGAGCTGCGTACATATCCAGGGCGTAGTGAGCGGCGAGTACCGCCAGTTGCTTCTGTCGGTGTTTGACGCGGCCGAGGTGGAGTTCGGTGCGTCTGCGTCGGCCTCCGAGTCGTGGGCGGTCTGCTGCTGTGATGCTTCGAGCGTGCCGCTGCTGAGGCGCTTCGAGTGGTGCTGTTGCGAGTTCCGCGGCCATTGATTGGTCATCGGTGGAGGAAGGCGAGCATCTCGGCGAAGCACTGCAGGACATTGGGTTGTCAGGCATGCTGTCTTCGATTGTCCGCTCTCGGGTTTGGGAACCTTGTACGCACAGAGCTGCCATGATATCGCTGGTGGCTTCGTTCAGCCTCATGCAGATATTGAAGCTACCGTGCGGAGATCAAGTCGAAGTGTACTGGTACTGCGTCCGACGAGAAAAGTACACTTGCGTCAATCCTGAGTATCGAAGACTTCAGACGCTACCTGATCTGGTAAGCGCTACCGCATCCTGCTGCAAGCAGGTCTGACGGTGTGGGTGAAGAGCACGGGCGACTACGGCATTCTGCTGAAGATGCTCGCGAGTCCTCTGGAACGTGATCGAGATTCTGCGCAAAACGGGCTTGGGCGACAGAGGTGGATCTACCCGGTCGTGATAAACCGCTCGAACGCCGAGATCGCGCTGCTGAAGAAGACGTTCCAGGAGAAGTACGGCGACGACCTCGTGAAGATCTTGAGTGGTGAGCTGAGTGGCGACCTGAAGAAGGTCATCCTGGCTGCGATGCACGGAGACGTACCGAATTATGACGCGCGAGTCACGAGCGTCAAGGCCGCTACGGACGCCGATGTGTACAAGGCTGGTGCAAGGAAGTGGGGCACCGACGAAGAAGCGTTCATTCGAATTGTGGTGTCGAGCCCCTGAGCACCTGCGAACGTTGACGCCGCGTACCCAAAGTACAAGACGAGCATCGTCAAGGCGATCAAGGTGAGTTCAGCGCGACGCCCAGGCGGCGCTGCTGTTCCACGTTCGCATGTGTTCGGCCGTTCGATGGCTTGGCGCTCTTCGAGCACGATGAAGGGGTTGGCACGGACGAGTACGCCTAGAAAGTGGGCGGTGGTGCGCTACCACGTCTGCTGCCGAGGTCAAGGCCGCGTACAAGAAGCTGTACGGCAAGAGATTTGCTCAGCGCATCCGCGGACACAGCGGACTACCGCGTGTCTTGCTGCTGCCATCGTGGACGCCGTGAACAGTGGAGACGATTAGCTTGCATCTCTCTTGCGTGAAAACAAAATACTGTCTGCATTTCCACAACCTCGTAGCATCAGTTGAAGTCGTCCAGTACTATTATATAAGGGTCCCCATCCCATACATATACCTCTCCAGAGGATACGTGCATGAGCGTCCAGCCTCACGTCCTTATGCGCATGCTCAAGACGGGCCACGGGCGACGGATGACAGCACGGTGTCGGCCACGGGGCTCAAGAGCGCCGACCTGGTCGTGTCCAACCACTTCGACTACGTGCGCCCACTTCTCAAGGATGCACGCTCATCAAATCGTCATACATGCACTTTGCTGCAGCACTACCCAGAGTAGCGGGAGGTGCTGCGCGGTCATTCGGCAGTACAGAACGCTAGTCAGCATATCAAAAGCGAGCTGGGTGGGCGGTTTTGGCCGCTGCTGGAAGTAGGCCCGTGCCACACCCGGTGCGATAGCTGAAGGAGTTATTTGTGCTAGGTGATTCTTGTTTCTGGTTTTCTAACGCTGACAATCGTCTATGCCCGTCTTTTCAAGGAACATTTTTGGTCAACCCGATGCACACTGAACAAGTCGAGGTAAGTGTTGACACAGCGCTTCGGATGGTACGATCACCAAGCAATACGTCGCCACCCGCTGTCGCAGAGAATCCTCGATACTGTGGGCCCAACGAATCATGCCAGCTTTGAATGAGGTGAACACATTTCACCATGACTTACTTTCCAACCGTGACAACCCTGTGATGGAGCCGCAATCGCTAACGCTACTCTTCAGTTACAGGCTGTGCTACGGCTCAAAGTATAACAAGCCAGATGCGGTCAGCTTCACAGTGGTATTACGAACGAAGCCAGCAGCGACTTTTTCTGTGAGATTGTGATGGGACCATCGTCAATTATCAGAGCATGGAGGATGGGACCGTCTCCAATCCTATTGTCTTGTCTCGAAGATCTCATTGCAGATCCTGCAACACCGTCTATATTATCAGCGGAAAGAACAACAACATGCGAAGTAAGCGCGGTGGTTTATCCTCGTATGGTTTCCAGATTGTATGATCCGATGTTTGAATTCTTACGCTATGCGCTTGATAGGAATGGTTTGGTCATTCGCCACGCGTTGGACTGACAGCGGGTATGGATACTGGTTCCGCCCAGCGTCCAAACCAAGCACCCATCTACCCTTGATGGGAAACAGTGAAGCAATACTCAAGCTTTGCGACAAGGGAGTACTACCCACCGGTACTTTGATTTTACAAGTCTATCTCCAAGAATCCAAGATTCCCCAGCCAGCGTTGGATGCGCTCACAAGCCTAGGACGGGCCACCAGACAACGCTTCAATTAGGGCTCAGTCTACAAAATCCAGGACTCTAGTTTTAACATACACAAAAAAATAGAGGATCTCTGGAAACACGGAGGCGGACAGGGCTTTCTGAGAGAGCTCCTTGGCAATGCATGAGATTTATTATACGCGAACTTTCCGAGACACTGACTCTACCTTCGGTCTGGAAGCGGCAGGATATGCAGCTGCTTTTGCTGCGTGATCTGCCAGCTCGTGTGATGTCGAATTAGAATACATGTACGTGATGCTTCGACCGTGCGTGTCAACAAGGGGCCTAAATACATCTTGGAGCATGAAAAGAACGCCATATTTCACGACGCTGAACTTCGATTTCATGGAGACGAGAGGAGACGAGAACTGTCGACGTCGGCAGGCACTAAACGGTCACGGCCCGTCGGCATGGAAGTTAGTCGAGCAAGCATTCTAGACGATCCGGACGAAGTTTTGGGTGTGACTGCGTGCATGAGCTTGCTGGGTGTTGAGTGGCAGCCGTTGTCAGGTTAATTATCAGCTCTTGGGCGCCAAACTGCATGGAACCAATATAAATATCGACCATCGGTGCACAATCAGTGCAACTGCGTTTTGATTGGTAAAAGTCGCTCTAAACTACACGCGGAGCGCTGGGTGTCCGCCATTCTACTTGTCGCGGCGAAGAGCTGTCAGGATAGCTGTCACTGGCCGCTGGCGTCCGTACGCTGCGTAGATCCTGTCGATAGCGACGTCGCTCGTGAGTCCCGCTCGAACGAGGTATGCCACACTATCCCAGAAAGCTTTCCGTCGCGAATATGCGAACTTATTTGCCCTCTCTGCTCGTGTGAATTCTTTTGCAGGTTTGGTTCCATTCAAGCCGAACTCATACTCGTGCCACAACTGGAACAAATCTCGCGGCCTCTTGGCCAGACGCACGACTCTGCGAACTGCACCAACACCAGCAGCAACGTCAGAAACCTCACTGCCCTCTGCCAGCGTTCGGACAACAGGCTGCAATGCGATGCGTCGTATCACAGCCATCATTCTTCGGTGCTCCTGCTGCATTTCTGTTCTCAGCCGAAGGACCTCATTCATGGTGTTTGAGAGCTGGCGCTGCACTCCAAATAACTGTGAGTAATGCTGTGAACTCCGTTCGAGTATTGTCTGCGCTCATCCTGGTGGGAATGTTGCTGTGTTCTGGTGTGCTGCTATCAGAATATGGGCCGTCTCTGTGAGCTCAATAAGCTGGAGTTGTGCACCTCCCCACGACCTGAATGGGAACCCGTTTGACGGGATTTACCGTAGGGTTTCCGCCAGCATCCCGATACGCTGTAATCACGCGTTGTTTCAGCGCCGTAGGAACTAATGCATCCGTCGGGCACCAGCGACGCCCACAACAAGACTATACTCAGTTCGTGTGCTACGCCTTCTCCCATTTTCTGCTTGATGACGCTGCCGATTCGGTTGACGAGCAAGTTATCGGTGACAAATCTCATGCCATCTTCGATAACGTAAAAGCACGGGCCCAGTGGACCTGTTAGCACGCTGGCCGTTGCGGCGTCCGTATAAGGCTGCGTGTTATCAATATAAACGTCGACGACACACTTCTGGGCACGCCACCTCCCGCGACGATTTATAAAATCTGAGGCATAAAGCACGAGATAGCTTTTTTGGGCGAATACGAGAGTGGAAGATCTGGCAAACACTGGCTTAGCGTCCTCGCCAGTGTATGGCTCACCAAGCGCACGAAAATTCATCCACCGGCTAACATCTTCAGGAGTGATGGTTAGCAGCATCTCTGTCGTAAACACGGTCTCCGCAATGAAGGCACGAGCATCGTTAAAGCTCATGAACTCCGTCAAAATCGCTCTGTAGCGCTTCGGCCTCAATTTTCTCCGTCTTGCACTTCACACCACAAAGCCAGTTTTGCAACAAGGGGAAAAATGACCACGTCTTTTTTGTATGGAGCTGGTAGCATATCCATGCGACAATACAAACGCCTAGAGCAACAGAAATTGCAAACGATACCTCAAAGTTAGCAGGGGTTCCGCCATCTTTGAGGGCGATACCACAGCTTAGAGCCGTTATCCACCAATAGGATCGCTCGCTCAGCGGAAATACTACCTTGGTTGCAAAGGCCAATTACATATAAATATCGACCATCGGTACAACAATCAGTGCAACTGCATTTTGATTGGTAAAAGGCGCTTAAAGTGTCCGCCATTCTACTTGTCGCGGCGAAGAGCTGTCAGGATAGCTGTCACTGGCCGCTGGCGTCCGTACGCTGCGTAGATCCTGTCGATAGCGACGTCGCTCGTGAGTCCCGCTCGAACGAGGTATGCCACACTATCCCAGAAAGCTTTCCGTCGCGAATATGCGAACTTATTTGCTCCTCTCTCTGCTCGTGTGAATTCTTTTGCAGGTTTGGTTCCATTCAAGCCGAACTCATACTCGTGCCACAACTGGAACAAATCTCGCGGCCTCTTGGCCAGACGCACGACTCTGCGAACTGCACCAACACCAGCAGCAACGTCAGAAACCTCACTGCCCTCTGCCAGCGTTCGGACAACAGGCTGCAATGCGATGCGTCGTATCACAGCCATCATTCTTCGGTGCTCCTGCTGCATTTCTGTTCTCAGCCGAAGGACCTCATTCATGGTGTTTGAGAGCTGGCGCTGCACTCCAAATAACTGTGAGAGTAATGCTGTGAACTCCGTTCGAGTATTGTCTGCGCTCATCCTGGTGGGAATGTTGCTGTGTTCTACAGGTGTGCTGCTATCAGAATATGGGCCGTCTTCTGTGAGCTCAATAAGCTGGAGTTGTGCACCCTCCCCCACGACCTGAATGGGAACCCGTTTGACGGGATTTACCGTAGGGTTTCCGCCAGCATCCCGATACGCTGTAATCACGCGTTGTTTCAGCGCCGTAGGAACTAATGCATCCGTCGGGCACCAGCGACGCCCACAACAAGACTATACTCAGTTCGTGTGCTACGCCTTCTCCCATTTTCTGCTTGATGACGCTGCCGATTCGGTTGACAAGCAAGTTATCGGTGACAAATCTCATGCCATCTTCGATAACGTAAAAGCACGGGCCCAGTGGACCTGTTAGCACGCTGGCCGTTGCGGCGTCCGTATAAGGCTGCGTGTTATCAATATAAACGTCGACGACACACTTCTGGGCACGCCACCTCCCGCGGCGATTTATAAAATCTGAGGCATAAAGCACGAGATAGCTTTTTTGGGCGAATACGAGAGTGGAAGATCTGGCAAACACTGGCTTGCGTCCTCGCCAGTGTATGGCTCACCAAGCGCACGAAAATTCATCCACCGGCTAACATCTTCAGGAGTGATGGTTAGCAGCATCTCTGTCGTAAACACGGTCTCCGCAATGAAGGCACGAGCATCGTTAAAGCTCATGAACTCCGTCAAAATCGCTCTGTAGCGCTTCGGCCTCAATTTTCTCCGTCTTGCACTTCACACCACAAAGCCAGTTTTGCAACAAGGGGAAAAATGACCACGTCTTTTTTGTATGGAGCTGGTAGCATATCCATGCGACAATACAAACGCCTAGAGCAACAGAAATTGCAAACGATACCTCAAAGTTAGCAGGGGTTCCGCCATCTTTGAGGGCGATACCACAGCTTAGAGCCGTTATCCACCAATAGGATCGCTCGCTCAGCGGAAATACTACCTTGGTTGCAAAAGGCCAATTACATGCGAGTATTTTTATTTTTCCGGCTTGTCACATCGACGAACACGCGTATTCACGATGACGAGTTTGGTGTCAACACAGCTTTGTTACTCTTCGTCAGAAGAATCTTCGCTCACCACGCGCTTACGAGTCACCTTTCGTTTGGCTCGCTCTCTTCTTTGGCGTAGCTCGCGTATCTTTGCGCCTTTAACGGAAGACTTCCGCTTTGCCCTGCCCTTGGCTTTGTGGCGAGGACACACGCTCCGTGGAATCGCCATCCATCGTATCATCCTAACAATGTGAAAGTAAGTGCAAGTAGAACGCATCCTTCTACCTCGAAACGAGAGCACGTACCTCCTCCTTGCCCTCCTTCTTCCCGACCACAAATTGGTCCAGCTTGTCAATAGCCTCTTTCATCTCGGCCGTAGCCGTCAACGCGCTATTGCCGCGCCGCGATTTCGCGACCAAAGAGGTAAAATTATCGGCAACCACGCTATCGTGGAGCGCATCGCTGTAGAGCTTTCGGTTTTGGTACAAATACTTGAGCGACTTCTCTGTGTGCGGTAGACGAGCCAAACAGTAGGCCAGGTCACGCTGCTGCTGTGCCTTGGAAGCCGTCGGGAAGCGTTGGGATAGTTTTTCAACAATACTCTCGATTTGTTTCTCCTTCGCAATGAACTGGATAAGGAATCGCGTGATCGTCTGGAAGTCTGAATTCGACACGAGCTCGCTACAGCAACCATGCACATCAGAGTTAGTAATGGAGACACCATGCAGTGCAGACACCATTCATACCTTGTAGACAATTGGCCGATCGCATCCGGAAGCATGTTGTAGATTGGGTTGTTTCCTTCTTTGACAGCTCGAAGAAAAGAGCTTGGCAAGGTTACGAATTCCGTCATTCTCGTCCACTAAAGAAATGGCAATTTCACTGATTTGTCCCTTCACCTTGATCATGTCGTTCAGAATTAGGTGGGAGAGCACCACAATTGTGTTCTTGCGGACGTTCAGGTTCACATCACGAAGACGGTTATACAAATGCGATGTCCAAGGTTCCACCAAGTTCGGGAATCGGAACGACAGGTCTCCTAACGCGATAATCACATCACCTCGCACGGAAGGTTGTGGAGAGTCTTGCAGAATAGTAAACAGAAGCTGCAAGTGCTTTTCACAAAACTCCTCCGATACGGCCATAAACTTGCTGAGTGCGACCACTGCACATTCTGTTAAGAGTTCATCGTTCTTGAACGCTTCCTCCGTGCCCACCAACACTCTGATGATAAGAGGGCCGTACATTCCCAGCAGATTGCGGCAGGCGATTTCCTTTTGAATGATGTTGTTCACGAAGGTGTCCTCTTCAGCCTCCACCTCAGCAGCCACACCAAGCTCATCCTCCATTGCAGTCACATCTTCAGCATCTCCATTGGAGGCTGTATTATCAGCAGGTCTTGCTGCAGCAGTGCGATTACCGCGCATTTTCTTAACTTTAGCGGCAAGCTTTTCCACGTGAATGGCTACTTTCACTGCCGAGTGGCCCAGCACAAAGAAAAGTGTGCCAACTCGACACGAGAAACATCATTCGTCTCGCTCTCAAACAAACGCAGTGACAAATGCTTAATCACGTCGCCACACACGTCTTCAGGGCGCTCACAAATAGAGAAAATGGCTTCTATCGCTTGCTGCACCGTATCAAACCACGTAGAATGGAGACACTCCAACTCAATTCCGTTATCGCCAACAAAATCCAGAGCAAGAAAGCGCTGCAAACGAAGAATAATCTGCTCGGTCGCATCCAGATTCGAGCGTTGAATGCGACGCTGGGTCTGACTGTTGCTTTTCACAGTGGCGCCTTTCGGTTCAAGCTGGATACACTGTACCAAACGACACGCAGCTCCAAGGACACGATAGCGTGAGTCAGGGCTGCATGCTACATCACCAAAACCCATTGAGAGTACTTGGCCGAGACGATCGTTTGAAAACAGCATTGAATCATCAATATTCGCGATCATGCTTAGCAGCACCAAAGCGTTACTGACAACGGAGATCGGATAAACTGTCACATCCACAAGAGCCCAAAGAGAACTAATAACCACCATCGGTATCTTTTGGCTGCGATGGAGCTCTCCCATAATTCGCTCCAAACAGGTGTACTCAGCAACAGTGCACTCATCCAAAAACTTCACCAGGTTTTCAGCCACCAACTGCGGGAGTTGCGCTCAGGATCGTCTTCATCAATGCGGATGAAGAGGGAGACAAACGTATTCGACAGTTGCTCTTGAATTGATACGTCTGATCGCCATGTCAGCGGTAACACTTTCTTGATTCCAGTTTGAGCTGCACCAAGATGGAAGCGGTACGCTTTCTCAAAGAACTGAATCGCCTCCAAAACGTCAGAGATCGATTTGCTTCCGAGTAGCTGGCCCATCAATGGCAATGCTCGTTGCTCGAACTCATCGATGAAGTCGATTGCATCTTGGTAAAACTTCAAGAGGCGCACAGTTGTCTGCAACTCTTTTTCAAGTGCCGCAGCATGTTCTTCCGAGGAAACTACTGGTTGGGGGACGAAGGAGCAGTTGCATCGTCGTTCTGGATTGCTATTTCTCCTAGTGCTTCGCTCATCTCCTTCTCCGCACCAGCGATGACCTCGTCACGCTTTCGCTTCATCTCTTCAGTCAACTCGTCACGCTTCTTCGCGTAGAAGTCTCGGTCCAGGTTGCCCATAAAAGGATTTCTTTCCAATAGCAAAGAAAGCAAATGAATGCTATGACGACGAACCACTGCAGCCTTATCCTGCAGTCGTCCAACAGCCATCAGCGTCACATTTTTGAGCATGTGCAACGGCAGAGCACCTTCCTCGCACAATAGTGCCCACATCTTCAGCACGTGGCCTCGCGCAAAGAGTTGACGTCGTGAACGCGATCCTCGAGCACAGTGAGGAGCTGATCTCTCGTGGATCGAGAAAACGTGCGCGGAGCTTGGGTAGCAGTCTTGTTCGTGTCTTCTTCGTCTGAGCCACTGCTACTCCCGTCCTCGTCATCGCTAGTGTCACTACCAGACCCATCGCTTTTGGTTTCCCCATCGTTCTTCCTCTCCTTGCGCGTTTTCTTTTTCGGTGCCACAGCGTCATCAACTGAAGTACTCTGGGGGTCTTGCCCGCTTTGACGAAAGTTCCACAACAATATCTGCGCCACGCACGTAACTGCAGCGTTCCGCAGCTGATACGCTTCAGAGTCCAGCAAAGCCAACACGAAACTCAGATTTCCCATGATCAACGCCGGCGTGAGCGTCGATAGACTCGAGAGGAACATGGCGATATTTCGCGTTCCAGCAACGTCCTTGGAAGCGTCCCGCGACGAGATCTTCCCGATCTCACTGATGAGGTCAGCCGCGAACGTCATGTTGGCGTACTTGAAGTAGAGCAGCTCGACCAGCTCCGCAATGGACGCGCTCAAGTGCTCGTGCGTGTAGATCAGGTCGATCAGAGACGCCACCACAGAGATGTGGATAGCCGGCGCCTTGTGCAGACTCATGGCGAGGAGCTACAACAGCAATAGGCAGTGGACCAGACGTCAGTTATCTAATAAGCCGATGCAAAGGACAGAAACGTGCGTGCGTACATGATAGAGCTTGGGCTTGAAGGACTTGCTCCGACAGAGCGGCGCGTTGCCCAGCAGCTCGAACACCACCTTGCAGTACAGCATCGAGAACTCCTGCAGCCAGCAAAGGTCGAGAGAGAGAGAGAGAGAGAGAGAGAGAGCAAGAAAGAGAGAGAGAACCTCGTCAGTTGCAGCGACACCCCCGAGCCTCTACCAGCGACGACCCTCACCTCTTCAGGCACGTTCATGTTCCACATGCTGAAGGTCGCGGGGTTCACGGAGCGGTTGAGCTTGTGGATGGCGCCCTCCACCACCTTGCTCCAGTTGAGGCGGTTGAGCGCCGACGCCTGGCCCTTCTTGCCCTTCTGCTTGAGCACGTCCTTCTCCGCCTGCACCTGCAGGCTGCTGACGCTCGTGAGCGCCGTGACGAGGAAGTAGACGCTGGCCTTGAAGGCGCTGCGGTAGAGCGCCACGTCGTCGCCGTCGCCGTCGCTGGCCGGGCGCCGCGCCAGCACGCCCTGCGTGGCGTTGGACACGAAGGCGGCCAGCATCTCCACCACGCGCATGCGCAGCGGCTCGGACAGCGCCGGCAGCTTCTTCACGAGGCTGTAGGCCACGTCCAGCGCGTCCTCCTGTAGCAGCTCCAGCCCGGCCTCGCTGCCCAGCACCTGGTCCTCCAGCCGCTGCACGCGCGCCGAGATCTCGGCCGCCGTCTCGTCCTCGAACGTCAGCACGCTCTGCACGTGGTAGCGCCCCGCCTTGGCCAGCTCCAGGTCCGCCGCGTGCAGCGGCACCAGGAACTCCATGGCGACGGGTACTGTACTCGGCTTTTCGCGCCTGGCCCCTGCTAAGTACGCACGGAGTGCGCACTTTGTGCGGATCATCTCAACGCGAGCGCACTTAGCACCACGTCACATGTGACCGTACTTAGCCGGGCCCTCGTTCGCGCCAATCTGCCTTTTGGCGCTACGCAGCAAGAGGCTCTCCGACCATGAACTACGGCGGCGGCGGCGGCGGCGGCGGCTACGAGGCGTACGGCAACGACGACTACGCGGGCAGCGGCGGGGGTGGATTCATGTCCATCCAGCCCAGCGGCAGCCAGGCCACGCCCACCAAGCGCAGCGGCGGCGCGCAGAGCATCCTGCCCGTGAGCATCAAGCAGCTGCAGACGCTGGGCAGCGCCTCGGGTGACGACGACGCGCTGCGCCTGGACGGCCAGGAGCTGTCCACCGTGCGGATCGTGGGGCTGCTCACGAACCTAACGCCGCACTCCACCAGCCTGCGCTTCCAGCTGGACGACGGCTCGGGCGCCTTCGACTGCCAGTACTTCGTCACGGCCGACGACCCGGACGCCAGCGAGGGCGAGATGAACCGCCTGCGCGAAGGCAGCTACGTGCGCGTGGTGGGCAAGCTGCGCTCGTTCCAGGGCAAGGCCAGTCTCTCCTGCTTCAACGTGGCGCCCGTGGAGGACATGAACGAGCTCACGCACCACCTGCTCGAGGTCATCTACGTGCACTGCTACAACACCAAGGGCCCCGTGCACGACGGCAAGGCGGACGTCACCATGGCATCCTTCAACACGCCCACCAAGGCGCCCAACCAGTGGAACCAGCCCGCAGCTACGGGCGGCTTCGGCGGAGGCGCCATGGACTACGGCATGATGGACTCCAACTTCTCCCCCGAGCAGAAGGCCATCCTCGACGTGCTGGGCACGTGCACGAGCGACCGCGGACTCAAGATCGACCAGATCTACGCCGACCTGCGCGGACAGATGACCGAGCCGCAGCTGCGCAGCGCGCTCAACTATCTCACCAGCGAGGGGCATGTGTACTCCACGATCGACGAGGACCACTTCAAGCGCACGGCCTAGAGACGCTAGGTGGAGCAGGGGCAGTGTCCTTTGTCGTGTGCCCCCTTGCATATCTCCCTAACTAATTAGTTCTAGCAATTCGCATTGGTCTTTCAGAGTGGGTTTCCATGCGACGATGCACAGGAGCACGGGTGTGTCCCGGACAGCAAACTTCGTTTTCCTTCTCACTTCTTACCTCATAGGGCAACAAACCTGTGCTTTCGCCAGGTACAGCTCTGGATGCTGCAGAGGGTGACTGTGCCGCTTACGTCAAATGGAGATAAGTCTCCACTCACTTCCCATGAAGCAGCTTTCATTGTTACCATTTCATCCATTGTGGTCCAGGGACATTTCGTGTCCAACACCTGACGCTCGAGAAAAAAAAAAAGTGTCGCTCGATTGTTATTTAAATATATATATATATTAAAAAAACAAAGACTAGGTCGTCTGCGAGAATGTTGCTGCTGGCACTGGTACAAGAAAAACTACATTTTTTGCCGTGGCAAAGGTGCTAATCTCGCTTTTGTTATGCTTTCCTGGTAGTGCAACGGGTACGTTGTACGGACAGATTAATTCAAATTTGTGGACCACAAAACCGTAACTAAGTGCATCAATACAAATTGCAAGTGCAGTCATCTTATAAACACTTAAGTTTTTATCCAACATGACAGGGTATGTAGTGTCAAAGGTACGGGGAATAAGTTGAAGAGTGAATGGGCCTGTGGTTGTTCGCCTTATATTTGTGGCACGAGCTGCATGTCTAGCCAGAGATCGGAAATAATAAAGTGATAGCGAAAATTTGCAATATTATGAAGCAACAAATCTACTACACATCGGCCAATATTGATCAGGAAGACCCCCTCCCCTTACACCTCTCTCTATACTATTCAGCACGCTACCGCAGTTTAACTCCTTGATTCCCGTATGTTGTAGCGTACAACATAAGAGGTGTATACCATAATTCACTTCCTGTCGCAGCATATCTGCTATGTTAGACCTCCAACATTAGACTGATTTATACTTGGATATTGTATGGGACAGGTGTCCATGTACCGCTGTAGTGAAATCAAGACAAATGTTGAGTGTAGAACCGCCAAATACACAGGCTTAGGTTTGCAGTCGGTGTGGTTAGGTTGTAGAGGATAGAGACAGGAACGACTCACCCACTAAGGTAAGGTCGAATGGCTCACAGCTGTGGTGTCGAGAAATGCAGCCGAGACAGGGTGCGCAGAAGACTCGAGGCGCCGGCACCGACTGGCAATTCACAACCCATCGCCAGTCATTGGACCAAACCCCCCGATCACTGATTGGCCTAAATAGGCCGGTGACGATGACTCGTCGACGGTCCCAAGTCAAGCGCGGGCGGTTGCAGCTCGCTAAGTACGGTGCGAACCTACTGGCAAGATCCGAACTTATGAGTCGTCGGCGCCTGTCCCGAGTCGTCGGTGGCGTTTCAGCGGCCGTTGAGTCGTCGGCAACGCCGCCACGTCGCAGAGAAAGCGCCGAAGAGTCGTGAGTTACAACTGGCGGTCCAAAAACGGACGCGTTTATACTTGATATTTGTATTGATCGATATGAAACTTAAGAGAAGACCAGATAAGCCTTCGGGCAACAATAACAGAACAGCTTTTCCTCCCAACCACGCAAGGGCGACACCGGTGCCTGCAGTGAACGACCTGCAGCTCAAGGTAAACCTGGTAGGTAGGATTATGACTGTCGGTGGGCACATCTACTAGTGTAGCGTGTGTTCATCCCTGGCAGGGCCAAGAGAGTAGTGGCCGGTGTGTTGGTAGCGATGAGTCGTCGCCAGGAACTGGAGGAGCGAGAGCGCACTCCATTTATTTCTTCCCGCCGGAGTATAGCTCCGGCACCCTCGTATCACGCCGTAAAAGGCCGGGACCCTTCCTTCTGAGGGCCTGCGAGGTATATTTTGTGTGTGAAAGCGTGCTAGCCTTTGCTCGTGGCTAGTGACGCTGAGTCTTCCGTCGGTCGACTAGCGGAAGCTCGGTACACAGGGGAAACATCAACCCGGTGCAAGGGAAAGTTCCTGGGCCTTCAGGTTCTAACCCTAACAAGCCCATTGAGTCTTCGGTGACTCGGTGGGTGTTGTTGGTGGGGAAAGTGTGCCATATATAATTTAGCGCGTGTTCCTACACGACAACTGGTGCCGCGACCCGGGATTGGTGTGACCTTCTGTGTTTCGTGCAACGGCAGGTCGGTCGACTTTACGAGCAGCAACCAAGAGAAGAAGCGAAGAAGAAGAAGAAGACGAGAAAATGAATGGTGAAAGGATCACGTTCAGCGGTACCAGCAACCCCAATGAAGACTGGCGGAACGCGTGCCGACGACTCGACTGCGGCCCTGATCACGCCGCACCTCGACTCGATTGCTGAGCGGACCTTCAGCTTCGACGACTCGATGACTGGATCCGACGCCAAGGACGAAGAAATGGATGAAGACTACGAAAATTACCTGGAGGAGAAGGCGCCTGCGCCAGCGGTAGTGACACCCGAGACTCCGGAAGATGCAGTGCTGTCTGCCGAACGCAGAGCGGGCACGCGTTCGTTGTCGAGAAACCTCGCGGTTGAGCTTGACGATGACGCGCGCTCCGTGACGCGAAACCTCGTGGATGAACTGGATGATGTGAATGGCCCAGGGCCATCGTATGACGACTTGGAAGACTTTGAAGACGCCGCCGACGACTCAAGGTCACCGGTCCTGACGACGCAAGTGACCGAGCAAACCTCCGGCAACCGGCCGCCACTCAACGGTGACACGCCGGCGGCCAACAAGGTTCTCGGTCGCCTCTACGAAGAGATGAAGAAGAGCGACTGGGGTGAGCTATTCGAGCCAACGATGACTCGCCAAGCGGTTTGGGCCGATTTGTGTCACGAGTTGGCTCGCCCAGTGAGTTCCGTGACAATCGAACACCTGGTGAAGGAAACCGAGCGATTTCTGAAAGCATTGGGGCTTCGGTCTCTGGAGCACCCTTCGCCGTCGACTCTGGAGTGCTGGGTGCCGGCCGAAGCGGGCGCGGAGCTCTGGAAATGGAAGAAGCGACTCCGCACAGCCTTTGGCGTGAACTCGTTCACTCTGGACGACTCGCGGAACACTTGTGCGACCCGCGAAGTGGTCAACCCGGCTAGCGTACCGCTGCCGACGACTCAAAAAAGGAAAAAGCACGAAAACCCAAGCCAAAACCCCACTGGGAGGGTGTTTAGCGCGTATGGGGAGCGATCCCCGTACTTTCAAGACCCCCACATGGTGACTCCACCACCTACGGGCAACTCGGACCGCGCTAGACGCACCACCGATGACTCAAAACTGTACAGAAGCACGCGAAGCAGTTCCGGACGGAGCAAGAGTCGTCACTACCAGTCCACCGACGACTCGTCAGACGAAGAAGCAGTCTTCACCGGTGATGGAGATGGAAGGGCGCAGACGAACGAATACCTGCGTCAAATCTATGAAGTGACCGAATTCGAGTTGCTGAACGCAACCCCAAGGATCGAAGTGGCAACACATCGATCACTGGGGCAGATCAAAGCATTCTCGGGCACCAGGAACGAGAGCGACAAGTCGATGCAATGGCTTCGCGCCTTTGTCTACGAGATGAAAGGGACGCGAGCATCACCCAATGAATGGTGCATGCCTTTCGAGCTGAGTGTTCGGGACGGCGCTCTGCATTGATACCGACAACTGCCCAAGAGGACCAAGCGAACATGGAGCCTTCTAAGCGAAGCCTTCATCAAATACTATTGCTCCCAGTTCAGCCAGTCGGCGGAGACTCGCTACTACTCAGCCAAGCGCGAAGACAAGGAACATGTTTGCGACTACCTAAACCGGCTCAATGGCTATGCCAGGAACGCCGGAATCCGGTTTGAGAGCAACGGCCGCAAAGCACGCGACCACGTCAAGCGGTTCCTCGAGACCTGCGGCGACCGGGAACTCGAACGGCGTTTGTGCCATCTGCGTATCGCGGATATCCATGAGTTGGAGGAGATGATCCAGGCGATATTGAAGATTGACGAGCGCATTTCGTCCCGCCAGTCGTCGCTGTCTCACTCCCGAGCTCGTGATGCCTCTCGACAACGTGATGACAGGCGTCGCGACGACTCGCGCCGCCGCGACGACTCGCGAGATGCCTACAACCGTCGTGACCGACGCGAACGTGGTTATGAGCGTCGTCGCGAAGACTCACGCAATATGCCTCAAGTGAACCTAGCTGAAGCATCTGTCGCCGACATAATCGCCGAACTTCATGGACGGAACATGAGGGACACTCGGAGCGATCTGCAGCACCCGCGCCACCGATATAATGGCATCAGTAACAGCGACGATGGAAGTGAACACGGCTCCGACGACTCACAGTGCTCTGGCAAAGACTGGGGTGACAGCTACTCGTCAGACGGCAGCGACGACTACCTCGCAGCAGCCAACGACAAGGGGCGACGAGTCGCCGCTGAAGGTACCTGCGCGTGGTCAGACAACCGACAACTCAGGAGTGACCCAGCTGGCCGCAGCCAAGGCCGGGACAATCGGCTCCAGAGCCGTGGCTACCGCGACGAGAAATCTCGCCAGTACGGGCCGTGTGCAGCCTGCGGAGGATTACATCACTTAGCGCACTACTGTCAACACCGTTGCCAGCTGTGCATGCAGGTCCACGATGTTGACACGTGCGAGGTTTTCTAACAACTCACAAAATCGTCAAGTTCAAGGTGGACAAGAAAGACCTCACACCCGAGCTCCAAGAACTCCTGTTTTCGGACCATTTAAACTAGGCAGTCCGCCAACTACGACTGGGTTGGTCCCAATCGGGCTGCCACAGTTAGCCGAGCCTGCGATTGAAGCGGAGTGTATCTACGCTTTCGTGGGCAAGAGCGAATGGACGAAAAATGAGCAAGACAACGATGTGATAACGACGGTGCTTGAAGAGGAGAGAGGCAGACGCCTCGGTGAAGGTGTTACAAGTGGAGAAGATGACGATGAAGTGATTGGAGATACTGCCGATGACTCGCTGATAAGTGCAGTGCACGGAGACATGCCCCGACGACTCGCTACTGCAGTGCGATTATTACCAGGCGAACGTATGGGATGGTGGTCGGTGCAGAAGTCGGACAAGAAAGCGCGTGATGAGACCCTGCTGAAGTGGAAGGCTGAACGCTATCAACAGTGGTTAGTCAAACCACAACCGATAGTGGATCGACCGAGCTACCCCACGCCCAGGGGCATCCTACGACGTCCAGAAGCGGTCGCTAAGGGGCAAGAAGGCGGAAATGTCGATGCTGACGACGGAAGTGACAACCCCGATGACTCGCCGGTGGAAGACGACTCGGAATCAGCAGTGCAAGAGCACTACCGGAACCTCCTTGCCACCGCCGACGACTCAGCGGAGGTGATCGACGCCGAAAAAGATGTTGCCATATCTTCGGAAGCACTTGAGGAAGACTCGAGTACTAGCTAGTCGACGGCGCATGGTGGCGAGGAAGTACAGAAGGCAAACGGAGCGCCGGGACATGCCTCGATGACTCAAACGATACCTGCCCGTGCCCCCGACGACTCGTTGGCGGTACCCGAACAGACATTTATCGCGACGATGTGTGACAAGCCCAATGTTCCCGATTCTGCTTTTATGTATACGGAGGCTCTTGCCACTATGCCGACGACTCACGCGCAAGCTGAGGTGAAAAAGAAGCAGACCAGACCTCGCAGCAAGCCACCGAAGGCAAAGCCACCGTGGCCGACGACTCAAAACAACAAGTCGTCCGCCCACTGGTTGATTTACTCATACAAAGGACAAGAACACCGCGTTCCAGAAGCTCTCATCGTACCAGGCAACCGCATCTGGCAGTACATGGAGCGGGGCAAATCACTGCCCACCAAGAGACAGGGGCATCCACACAACCATATGTCCCCAGCCGTGACCAAGTTCAAATGCGAGCTCAAGTCAACAGGTCACGACTGTCAATTGAAGCGGACGTACAATTATAATATTCAACTAACGTCCCGAGCCGCTTCAAGCGTCGCCGAAGACTCGCGACTTGGATTTGATGTTGGGCGTGATGCAATCGATGACTCAAGCTCTCTTTCTTGAGTGTGGGTGCCTAAAATCGTTTTGGACGACCGATCCTGGAGCCACTAGCAGTCAGCACCCGCAAATGGTACTGGTTGTTGACGCGGAATAGGTGCCGAAGACTCGTCGCCACCATGACCTGTACTTGGGGCAATGCAGCCCAAGCCACATACGAAGATGACTACTGCAGTATTGCATGACTACATGGAGACCGAACGCGGCCAAATTGGATGGAAATCACACATCGATGGATTATTACAGACTACGACAGCCTGAAGACGACACTGATGGCAGCGATTACTTTTACAAGCTGCCCCGGGAGTGCGCAGGCTGCTCCCGACGACTCGGATGCGGGAACCAACACGATGTTCACGGGTTCAACAAACTCATCCGCGTAATCAGCAGGTGTCAATCAAGTGATCAGCATATGCTTCTGGATAACCAGCTGGGTGACCAGAGACAGTTCGAGCGGTCACTGGGTGTCACGTTGTTAGCGTCAGCTGGAGCTCGCGGCTCTGAGCCTTCAAGACGTGCAATCGGCCAGTAGGGCACGTGCACCCTCAGATTCACCAAGCAGCAGAAGGAACTGAAGCTGCTCCGGAGTCGGTGCCATGGCGCTGTAGCAGAAAACCGCACCGATGTCTCAGCTGCCGATGACTCAGCTGCCGCCGAAGACTCAGCAGCCGATGACCCTGGCTGCGGCGTGACTTTGCGAGTCGTCGGGAGTGATCGCTACAGCTTTAGTACGAGCTGCTGCACCGACAGCAGCGAGTCTCGAAGACACACCTGCTTCGCGGATGCCTACTGTGGCTTGTTCCTGTGCTACCAAGTTAGAGATGGGTACATTCGTTGAGCCAAGGCAGGCAAAGCTCGCGAGACCTGTACGAGAGCGCTGGACACCACGAGCGTTGAAGCAGACACAAGGAGCACCACGACGCTCGCCAGACAATGGTTCGCATAGTGGTGGGGGCAGTTGTGGTGTCGAGAAATGCAGCCGAGACAGGGTGCGCAGAAGACTCGAGGCGCCGGCACCGACTGGCAATTCACAACCCATCGCCAGTCATTGGACCAAACCCCCCGATCACTGATTGGCCTAAATAGGCCGGTGACGATGACTCGTCGACGGTCCCAAGTCAAGCGCGGGCGGTTGCAGCTCGCTAAGTACGGTGCGAACCTACTGGCAAGATCCGAACTTATGAGTCGTCGGCGCCTGTCCCGAGTCGTCGGTGGCGTTTCAGCGGCCGTTTGAGTCGTCGGCAACGCCGCCACGTCGCAGAGAAAGCGCCGAAGAGTCGTGAGTTACAACTGGCGGTCCAAAAACGGACGCGTTTATACTTGATATTTGTATTGATCGATATGAAACTTAAGAGAAGACCAGATAAGCCTTCGGGCAACAATAACAGAACAGCTTTTCCTCCCAACCACGCAAGGGCGACACCGGTGCCTGCAGTGAACGACCTGCAGCTCAAGGTAAACCTGGTAGGTAGGATTATGACTGTCGGTGGGCACATCTACTAGTGTAGCGTGTGTTCATCCCTGGCAGGGCCAAGAGAGTAGTGGCCGGTGTGTTGGTAGCGATGAGTCGTCGCCAGGAACTGGAGGAGCGAGAGCGCACTCCATTTATTTCTTCCCGCCGGAGTATAGCTCCGGCACCCTCGTATCACGCCGTAAAAGGCCGGGACCCTTCCTTCTGAGGGCCTGCGAGGTATATTTTGTGTGTGAAAGCGTGCTAGCCTTTGCTCGTGGCTAGTGACGCTGAGTCTTCCGTCGGTCGACTAGCGGAAGCTCGGTACACAGGGGAAACATCAACCCGGTGCAAGGGAAAGTTCCTGGGCCTTCAGGTTCTAACCCTAACAAGCCCATTGAGTCTTCGGTGACTCGGTGGGTGTTGTTGGTGGGGAAAGTGTGCCATATATAATTTAGCGCGTGTTCCTACACGACACAGCCATCAACTCCTCATTCTCCAAAAAGACGGCGGGGGCTCAAGATGGTCGCGCCAGCCGGAAAGATGCCTCGTTATCAACTCTCGCAGCAAGAGCGCCAGCGGTGCCTTAAGGCGCTGTTGAGCGAGCGTCACGCGCGCCGCCTCCGACGTGCGGACGCAAAGGAGGGTGACACGGAGCAGGGCAAGAAAATCAAGAAGGCTACGAGGAAGAAGGCGGCCAAACTCACGACACAGGCAACGGAGAGAGCGGAATCGAAGGGCGAGGACGCTCCAGCGGATACTGCGGAGCGCACGGACCCGGTAGAGACCAAGGGCGGGGCGGCTACGGTGTCGGCGCCAAAGCGCGGCCACGGAGGATACACTCCCGCTACGGATACGACTATTGCGGCCGAAGAAACGGCAGGTGCTGCTGTGGCCCCACCCGGTCTAGTGGTAGTGAAAGTTTTAGCTGATATTGTCGCTTCCGTGTCTGCGACAGTTGCAGCAGCATCGACGCCTGCAGAACCACCTTCTGAAAACCGAAGCAAGCAGCACAAATACCGAGCGGTTCTGCAGGACGACGTGGACGTTGTGACCAGTGAAGCCGAGGGAGACGGAGCGGCTCCCAGGCAGCTACCGCCGCTGAAGTGTGTTGTCGTGTAGGAACACGCGCTAAATTATATATGGCACACTTTCCCCACCAACAACACCCACCGAGTCACCGAAGACTCAATGGGCTTGTTAGGGTTAGAACCTGAAGGCCCAGGAACTTTCCCTTGCACCGGGTTGATGTTTCCCCTGTGTACCGAGCTTCCGCTAGTCGACCGACGGAAGACTCAGCGTCACTAGCCACGAGCAAAGGCTAGCACGCTCTCACACACAAAATATACCTCGCAGGCCCTCAGAAGGAAGGGTCCCGGCCTTTTACGGCGTGATACGAGGGTGCCGGAGCTATACTCCGGCGGGAAGAAATAAATGGAGTGCGCTCTCGCTCCTCCAGTTCCTGGCGACGACTCGTCGCTACCAATACACCGGCCACTAACTCTTGGCCCTGCCAGGGATGAACACACGCTACACTAGTAGATGTGCCCACCGACAGTCATAATCCTACCTACCAGGTTTACCTTGAGCTGCAGGTCGTTCACTGCAGGCACCGGTGTCGCCCTTGCGTGGTTGGGAGGAAAAGCTGTTCTGTTATTGTTGCCCGAAGGCTTATCTTGTCTTCTCTTAAGTTTCCTATCGATCAATACAAATATCAAGTATAAACGCGTCCGTTTTGGACCACCAGTTGTAACTCACGACTCTTCGGCGCTTTCTCTGCGACGTGGCGGCGTTACCGACGACTCAAACGGCCGTTGAAACGCCACCGACGACTCGGGACAGGCGCCGATGACTCATAAGTTCGGATCTTGCCAGTAGGTTCGCCCCGCACTTAACGAGCTGCAACCGCCCGCTCTTGACTTGGGACCGTCGACGAGTCATCGTCACCGGCCTATTTAGGCCAATCAGCGATCAGGGAGTTTAGTCCAATGACTGGCGATGGGTTGTGACTTGCCAGTCGGTGCCGGCGCCTCGAGTCTTCTGCGCACCCTGTCTCGGCTACATTTCTCGACACCACAGTGTTGTCGACAGTGACGCTAATCTGATGGCTACTGAGGCGGAGGAGTGCACAGCCCTAAACTCTGGCGAACAGCCTTCTCATCGGGAGGAGCCCGGATCAGAAGATGATAGCGATGATGATTGTAGTGGGCCTGTTTTGGCTCACTACTTTAGCTTACGCGTGCGCCACGCGTATGAGGAAGCGTAAGTACTTAGTAATTACTTGAATTATTTATACTTGAATCCACAAGTATAATTTAAATCAAATAGAGAATCCAAGTAGTTTAGTTAAGGTAAAATGAGAACTGTATTGTTTGTAAATTGATCTTCCTCTAAAATCTGCTAAAACTGTTTATCATCTATGAAAGGGGTTGACAGCGGCTGGCTGTCAGAGCCCCGCCAATATGCACGTCTCTAATTGGTAGAAAGATGCTGCTTTCTACCAATAGGATCTTTGGGCAGGTGTGGAGTACTCATTGTGGTGGCGTATCCATTGGTGTGACTTACACCAAGGTGAGGAAGTATCTAAAACTTTTAACAGATATCTTATCTGTTAAAATCAAAAGTGGCTTGTAGCCACTTGTGCGTGTAACCCCGTTACATGCAACGCGCGGAGAACTGAGAGCCCCAGCAGAAGTGAGTGTAGTGGGTCTAACTTGACTCACTACTTTAGCTTACACGTCGCGCTACGTGTATGAGGAAGCGTAAGTACCTAGTAATTACTTAGGTTAATTATATTTGAATACACAAATATAATTTAAATCCGATAAGACTCCAAGTGACTTAGAATAGTGTGGTGTAGGAAACATCAGTTTTGTGGAGCACCCAAGTGGAACAGTGTACCAAATCCGCCTAATAGCGGAATCGACGGTACTACTCGGCTGGATGGTACACTGTGCCAGTCCGCCGAGTTAGCCGAGCTCGCAGGCTTCACGAGCGCACTGCGGCCGACTGAATGGGAATCAAGAGCACCGGAGACCACGGACGGGTGGCGCCACGCAAGGAGAAGACGCACGTACTGCGGGCCGAGTGCGGGGACGCTAGGAGACGCTCAGCCGAGTTCAAGGCAGTTTCCAGGCCTTGAGCTCGGCTAAACAGAGCCACCGGCCGCCCAGACGACGCGGTGCACGGCCAGAAGGCGCACAAGAGGACCAAGCGTGAGCCCGGCGAGCCCAGCAGCACGCATCCGAGTCGGCGAGACCTCCCCGTCGAGCTCGCCGGGTTATCCGGACAACTTATCCGGCTCCGCCGAGTTCGAAGCGTCGCTGAGAGGGTGAAGGGTCGGCCGAGATCCGAAACCACTCCATTTCACTTGATATTTGTATAGGACCTTAGGAATAGTGGAGGCACCCTTTCAGGGCGCCCAGGAGACTTAAGAACAAACAGAGCAGAATTTTCTAGGCCCACAACACGTGCACACTTTCCGGTAAGTCCCTGCACGGGGTCGGATTATGCCTGCCGTCGGTACCCGAGAGGCATAGCTCGTAGGGTACTCGACTGGCAGCGCCAAGAGATTAGGTCGGCCCGGGATTGGGCGTTGGGTGCTCGCCAAGTGCGAAGGAAAAGTCTCGCTAACTCAGCGAGCCGGTACGCCGGACAGCCCGGGTGCCGTTACTCTTCAAGTCGGGTTGCTTCTGCCCCGGCGGCCTGTAAAAGCGCTAGCGCGCCGCCGTCCATCTTTTGGTGGAGGGCACAGGAGTTTGTGAACGGAGTCCGCTAGCTCGGCGGATTTCAGGAAGAGTGGACCTTGGTTGGCAGGTGTCGGCGAGAGGCGAGACACCCGCTGTCCCGGTTTGGCCGAACCGCGAGGGGACAACCCCTGCGCAGGCCAACAAGCGCCGACCTAACTCGGCGATTGTTGTGGTTTGTGCTGGAGATCCGCATCTGACGATATTTGTGTGCTCTGCAACACCACAACTGGTTCCGCGACCCGGGAACAGGGGTGAGCTTGTGTTTCGAAGGTACCAGCAAACCAAGGTTTGAGAAGAGCAAGGAGAGAGAAGATGGTCAAGGGAATTGTAACGCCGAGCCTGGCGACGGCCAGAGCTAATTCGGCGGAGCTAACCAACTCGACGGACTCGACGGTGGCGATGGTTATGGACGCGACGGCGGAAGTGACGCGCTCCGTCTCGTTTGGCGATGAGGAGGCCCGAGACCATGGAAGTGATGATGAGGAAGAGTTGGAGATGAAGGCCGAGTATGACACGGTGAAGCCGACAGCGGAACTACTTGACGAAGTCGAGGAGTTGTCGCTACAAGTTGGGCGCATGGGAAACCCGCGCCCAGTTCAGCGAAACTTAACCGCCGAGCTCGGCGATGATGCGGACGATGATGATGACGACGTTGCTCCAGGGGACCGTCCGCCCACAATACCGCGAGCGACGAAGAATGCGGATACGCCGAGTGCGAACAAGGTTTTGGCTCGACTCGGCGAAGAGATGAATACGCAGAGTGATTGGATGGTGATGTTTGGGCCGGTGGCGATGGCCCAAGCGAAGTGGCCTGTGCTGGGGCCGGAGCTGGCCCAGTCAGTGAACAGCAGCGACATCAACCAGTTGGCGGAGGACACCATGCTGCTCCTGAATGCAATGGGGTATCGGTGTACGAGTCGACCCAGCAGCTTGATGCTGGAAGGATGGACCCCAATGCGAGCCTCGCTGGAGTTGATGCGGTGGAAACGGCGACTGAGGTGGGCGTTCGGGCTCGAACACCCGGCGGGACCTCGGCAATCGATCGCAAAACGAACCGCCGAGCCACAGCAACTCGGCGAAGACCCCAGCAGGATGCCATTGCCGAAAACACCGGAGACGAAGAAAGGTCGGCGTGAGGTGTTCCGGGTGACGGAAGGGACCCCGTACTTTGAAGACTCCCACATGAAGACTCCTGTGAGAGAGAGGTCGAGTGGGGCCCGGTACGCCGAGTTCTACGACGCGGCGGACGAAGCCGAACTCGGCGGAGACGACGCCGATGAGGAAAGGGATTACCACGACTCGGCGGAAGACTCGGCGAAGGCGGTAATCAAGCGACTGAACTTCGACGACACCGACAGCGACAGGACCCAGTACTTGGAAGTGCGTACCCACGCTTCGCTGGACAGGATCGCCGAGTTCGAAGGAAAGCGTTACCGCTCTGAAGACTCGCTCCAGTGGTTGAAGCGGTTCATCTACGAGATGAAAGGCACAAGGATGGCACAAGATGCCTGGTGCGAGCCGTTCTCGCTGAGTTTGGGGCGAGCGGCGAAAGGATGGTACCGCCCGCTGCCGAAGAAGACTCAGCGGAAGTGGAATCTTCTCAGCGAGGCATTCCTGGACTATTACTGCTCACAGTTCGACCAGTCAGCGCGTACGCGCTATTACTCAGCTCGACGCAAGGAGAACGAACCTGTGTGTGACTTCCTGATGCGCTTGAACGGATATGCGAAGTCGGCCAAGATCCAGTATGAGTCTAAAGGACCAGACGCCGCTGATCACGTCGAGCACTTCTTGTTGAATTGTGGAGACGACGACATCATGGACCTGCTCTATCCGCAGCAACTCGATGACATCAAGAAAGTTGAGAAGATTATCAACCGGAAGATCCTGGGGGGAAAGCGGAAGAAGCAGCGAGACCGGCTCGTGGGGCATACAGTCGAGATGGGAAGCGGTCTGAGTCGACTCGGCGGAGTGACCTCCGCCGAGACGACCGGCGTGACGAACGTCGAGATGACCGACAAGTAGATCGCCGATATGACCTACACGGAGATCGCCGAGATGACCGACGCGGAGATCGCCAAGATGGCCGACGCGGAGGTCGCCGAGATGACCGACGCGGAGGTCGCCGAGATGATCGGCGAGATTATCGCCGAGACAACCGGCGGCAGCGCCGAGATGAGGGCCGGGACCGCCGACCTGCAGCAGCTGCAGTGCTGGAGGATGATCCGTACGAGGTGGCGGACCGGCGACGCATGGCTCGGTACGATTCCGAGAGCGACCGCAGCGAAGACAGCTATCATAGCTACTCGGACTCGGCGGACGACTCGGAAGAAGACTACCTAGACGCTGGGAACGTGAGCGATCGCGGTCGTTGGTCTGGTGATCGCAACAACTCGGCGAAGACACCGAGTGGTGATGTTCGCCGAGTTCCGCCCGGGGCAACTGAGCGAACTGGGCGGCCCGCCGAGAGCCGGGACTATGATAGGCGTCGTGACTCCCGTGAGCGCCCACCGTACGGCCCTTGTGCCGCCTGTGGTGGAGCCAACCACTCCGTCCACTTCTGTCGTCGACGATGCAAGTTCTGTGAGCAAGTCCATGATGCACGGCAATGCGAACTGTTCCAACGCTACGAGAAGCTGGCCTCATTTGTCAAAGCAAATGTCGACAAGTCCAAGGTGCCGGATGATTTACTAGACCTCTATTCGCCGAGTGATTTAAACTCGGCGGCCCGCCAACACTGACTGGGTTGGACACTACCGGGCTGCCACAGTCCGCCGAGTCGGCAGTAGAAGCGAACTTTGTGTTTGCTTTTGTCGGCGAAGCAAAATGGCCCGAGGAACGGAGTGAGGACGGTGACGGCGCAAGTGAATGCGACGGTAATGGCAGTGAGCTCGACGGATCGGACGAAGAACGCCGAGCGATAATGAACAGTGCAGTTGTGACTCGGCGGATGAGAGGGTCGGTGACGACCACGAAGGTTATGAAGTTGCTCCCTGGAGAAAGATTGGGGTGGTGGTCGTCCCAGAAGTTCGACCGCCGAGTTCGAATGAGAGCGCTCGTGATGGGAGCGGTGAACGACCAGCGAACGAAGATCCTACTGGATACGGGGGCGAATGTGACGGTCATAACAGAAGCATTCGCCGTAAAGCTGCGGCTGAAACAGCGAGTCGTGAGCCAAGATATGCAGATCGATGTACAAGGCATTGGGGAATACAAGGTCCCGACTTAGACCAAGGCGACTGTGAAGGTGACACTCGGCTGGGAATTGGCCTACGGGTTCGATGTGTGGGTTATGAACCATCATGCAGGAGTCGACCTGATCCTGGGGACCGACTTCATGATCCCCGCGGGGATCCGACTCGACTTGTTTAACTCGACGGCCAAACCGCCCGACGAGGTGACTGTTCCGTTGCTCCGGTCGAAGAATGCAGCGGAAATGCCGCGGGACAGCCTGTACATCACAGACGGGCCTGCGGAGCCTATAAGCTTGCCGAGTAGGCTCCCCGCCGAGTTCAAGTTGCGTAAGCATCAACCGGACGACTCGACGCATGACTTGTGGGTGCGGCGCACACGAAACTGGGTCTCCAGTGTGATCGTCAACCGGAATGGCAAAGCCGTGCGCGTGGTGCTCACGAACGTGAGGTCAGTGGCCGTCTGGTGCCCTGCCCACTTCTCAGTGATTGCTTGGGACCCATATGGCGTGCTTCCCCCCGAGGGATACGTCCGATTGAACTCGGCGAAGTACAGAGATTGGCAGGTTCTCGCCTATGAAGCGGCTATCGACAAGGTTTTGTTGAAGAAGGAGCGACAGCTGTATGATGAGTGGCTGGCACGACAGCCACTGGCGGTGGAACGTAGACCGTACACGAAGCCTGAAGAAGTGATTGCTCGCCCCCTAGAAGAAGGCGAGAGACCAGAGCTCACGTGCGCCCAGCAATGGGAGCTGATTGCCAAGCGCGAGGAAGAGTCAGCCGAGTCTGCAGGCAGGACGGATCTGTCCGGGCCGCCGGCCACGGATGTGGACCACGTTATCAACTCGGCTAGCAGCAATTGGAACCCCTGGGATGACTTAGCCGAGTCGAGCCCTGATGGAAGGGATGTCGTTGAGGGAGCCAATCGCTCTACCCCGAATCGCTGCCTAGATATGGATGAAAATTCGGCCGATCCGAGCGATCCCGACTCACCGAGTGACTCAGCTGAGCCGAGATCATGTGGCCGACTGGCCAGAGATGCTGTTGGCTCTGACGGTGACCCCCCCCCCCACGTCAGTCGAGTTGATCCTGGAGGAGACTGGACCGGGACCACCTACCGGTCGACTCGGCTGTGAAGAGATCGACGTCAGCGGTGTACCCTTGGACGGGGACCCCGAAGGAGACATCCAGCTACGCTGTCACTCGGCCGCGCGACTCGGCGAAGAATGGAAAGCTAAGGAAGATCAGCGGTCCGCCGAGTTCGATTACGGAGCTTGAAGCTGATCGCCGAGCTCTCGTCGTAGCCAATCCGCTCGAAGACTACTTGGAGAACTCGGTTACCATGAGGATGGATCCAGACCTCCTCTATGCTCGAGTACCAACCGACTTCAAGGGGCATGTGATGTCATTCAACGGTGCGGCTAAGCCGGAGAAACTCGGCGGGCATGGAAGCTGTTCATGGATCCTGTGGCGATTGCCCGAGTGGCGCATTGAGATCGCTGCGAGCGCGCACCTTCAGTCGACCACGGTGAACTTAGCCGAGTATACCGGCATGAGCAACGGGGTGACCGCCGCCTTGGTACACGGGGTCACTGACCTGATAATCGTGGGCGACTCGCGGCTTGCGATCCAGCAATCCATGGGGGTGATCGCGTGTAAGGGGGAAGTGCTGCAAGTCGAGTTGGTACGCCACAAGAGGTTCGAACAGCTGAGTTCGGTTCAATACCTTCATGGAGGGCGTTGCTACAACGCGACCGCCGACTCCCTTGCGTCGGAAGCCCTGGAGAACAAGGCAGGTCGCGTAATTCTTCGTCGGGAGAGAAAAGCCGAGTTGAGGAAGCTGAACAGAATCCTGGAGGTCATCTACAGGGGCAGACCCGGAACATCCAACTTCCACGGCTCAACAGCTCATGTCATCGTAAGGCCGAAGAACCAAGTTCGCCGAGTTCATTTTGGCCATAGTTATCAAGAAGGCCGTTCATTTTGGCCATAGTTATCAAGAAGGCCACAGCGACGACGTTGCGAATTCCACCACAAAGAAGTTCGCGTCAACGGAGTGTCAAGATTTGTCAACCTCGCCGAGCTGCATCCCGCCGAGCTCTAACAAGTGCAAAAATTGCGAGTCGCACCAGGCCAGCACAAATTCGCCGAGTAGAGCATCAAGTCGAAGTCGGTGATAATCGCTTTCTGGATTCGGCTGACACCGTCTCAGTGTCTATACAAGCTGAGCAACGACGAGGAACAGCTGAGTCCGAAGATGAGAAGTTGAGGCAGGTCAACTCGAAGGCGCTACCCCAAGACAAACTCGGCGACCTCAGTCCTCACCGAGAAGCCGGCGCCCAGAGAGAAGTCGAGTTGAAGAGCGGTCCGACAGCTGAGAAAACGCAGCACGCCGAGAAACCTAGAGCTCGGCTGGGCAGGAAGAAATGCGAAGCCCAGATTGAATCCGCTGACATGGCCGCGTCAGTAAAACGTCCAGTCGCCGAGTCTGCAAGGCACCCTTAAAGGAAGGAAGCCGAGTTTGGTTGATTATGGAGCACGTAAAGCCTCGCGTGAAGATGAAGTTTGTTCGTTGCTGGCGTATACCGTTTGTGGCGAAGAAGAAGGTCGATGATCACAACAAGAAATGTGAAATCCGTCTGCAAATGGTGCAGGTTGCAAATGAGGGCTAAGTTACTGCACCACATGTTGACCACCCGCCGAGTGATAAGCAGGCTCGGCGGAATGGAATTGCTACTGCTGAAATTGCATGGAATGTATTGATGAGATGATGGATTACGGATTACGCTGAGTTACACAAGCTGCATACGACTATGGCACTGCCGAGCTAAGTTACCTCGTCAGACCTGAATGCAAATCACCAAGTCTCCGAGCCGTGGTCGGCGTTGACCTCGGATATGCTTCGCCGAGTTCAAGTTCGGCTGGGGCATACCGAGATTGAGCTCAGTCGAGTCCAGTCTCGACTGGGGCATCTCGGCGTTGACCGCAGCTGTGCTTCTGTAACGGGGTTACACGCACAAGTGGCTGCAAGCCACTTGTGAATTTAACAGATAGGTTATCAGTTAAAAGTTTTAGATACTTCCTCACCTTGGTGTAAGACACACCAATGGATACATTGAAGTGGGCCACCACAATGAGTGGTCCACACGTACCCAAAGATCCTATTGGTAGAAAGCAGCATCTTTCTACCAATCAGAGACATGCATATTAGCGGGGCTCTGACAGCCAGCCGCTGCCAACCCCTTTCATAGATGATAAACAGTTTTAGCAGATTTTAGAGGAAGATCAATTTACAAACAATACAGTTCTCATTTTACCTATTCTAAGTCACTTGGAATCCTATCTTACTTAACTTATATTTGTGTAGTCAAATATAATTAACCTAAGTAATTACTAAGTACTTACGCTTCCTCATACACGTTGCGCAACGTGTAAGCAAAAGTAGTGAGTCAAGTTAGACCCACTACACCTGGTAGCACTTTGTAGTCCGTCCAACGACCGACTGCTCGACGTTCGTACGCGGTGTACGAACGCGGAGCCGAGAACCACATGAGCACGGAGGTGCCCATGGATAGCTCCAACACGCCTGCAACGCATGTTGCACGCGCTGACTGCCCCCACCTGTCTGACCCAGAGTGGGAAGCCCTCCAACGACTGTCAACAGTCATTGGAGAAGCGGCGATAGCTACGATGCTGCGTACGCTATCGCCGACGGAGCAACACGGTGTTGCTCTGGGGTTCATCATGAAGGAGCAGCGTGATGCTGCTTCCTCAGTGACGGCGTCGTCAGGGACGACACCGCGTGCTCAACCATTAAAGTTGAGCGTAAGCAATTACGTGGGAAGAGAGGGCGAGCCTCTCCTCCGATGGCTTGTCGAGCTCGACACAGCCATAGCGGCTCGACGCATCGTCGACCAGTTGTCAAAGGTTGCGTTCGCCATGTTATGTCTTGGCGGACGCGCGAGGGGTTGGGCGTACGGACGCCGACTCTCCGATCCTACGTGCTTCAGCACTTACGAGATATTCAAAGAGGAGCTCAGACAAGCGTTTGAGCCCCCGCAAAATGAGTTCCGGTCGAGGGCGGAATTCCTCGACCTGCAGCAGGGTAAGCATGACGTCCATGCTTACGCGCAGCGTGCACGGTACTTGGTCTCAGACATCGTGACTAACCCGATTGACGAGGCGACCAAGGTCGTCACGTTCATGAAAGGACTTAGAGATGGGCCCGTGAAGACCTATCTCTTCCGAGAGTACCCGAGTACTCTCGAAGCTGCAATCACCCTTGCCATGCAAGAAGAGTTTAGCCTGCGGCAGGCTAAACTCCATGTAAACGTACCGAGGCCGCAACCGCGCCCGGTAGCGAGGACGGGAGGTCCGGAGCCAATGGACCTCTCGAACGCAACAACTGCTGGTTACCAGCAGCAGGGAGGTAACGTGCGATGCTTCCGTTGCGGAAGGATCGGTCACTTTGCACGGGAGTGCACAGCTCCCATGCCCCCTGGAGGTGGCCGTCGTGGCGATGCTAGGAATCGCCGCGGACCAACAAAAACGCGAACATCCAGTAGGCGCGAGGCGCCCTACTGGTAATGCAGTCGCGCGTGCCGACATCGGGCACGCGACACTGAGGACTGCAGCCCCCAGTGAGACCAGCTCTCACTGCAAGAAGCAACATGACAGGCAGAACCTGGTCATCTTGAAGGTTTACTCGAAGCGAGCGAGTTACTCTCTTCGAGCATTGGTAGATTCAGGCGCGTCGAACAACTTTGTTCGACTACGAAGCCTGCCGAGACTTGACTTCGAGGAGGTAAATGTATCTCGAAGTCTTCTGGAGGTACGACTGGCAACAGGTGCCATCGTGAAGACCGAGAAGCGCGTCGTGAACGTGCGCTTCTCGTACAAACAACGAGTGTTTGTCGAACGCTTTATCGTCCTGGACCTGGACGATATGTTCGACGTGGTAATGGGCATGCCGTGGCTTGCACAGCATGATCCGGTGATAGACTGGAAGAAGCGCACGCTCGTGCGCTTCGGTCGCGACTTCGGAACCGAGTGCAATGGTCCTGTTACCGCAGCGCACGCACCAGCAGGTGCGCGCGGCTCACCAGTCGAGACAGCGCTTAATGCTGCTGTCCCGGAGTGCCCAAGAAGTGCGCGAGGGCGCGTACAAGTGAGATCAACGTCGGCAATGCTGGCGACGTCAGAAGAAAAAGATGTACTGGTTCCAGGAACCAATACCCACGTTCAAGCGTGTAAAGGACAGTCCCTGACCCGAAGAGGTCAGGTCGACAACGACGCCTCGGCTCCGGGAGCCGACGCACCCTCAGTAATGAGGGGCTCCGCCAATGAATGGCGTCGAGGTGACGAAGGCGTGTCAACTCCGGGTGTTGACGCTGCAAACAGTGCGGACGGTTGCAAACGTACCGCACTGACGCAATTGCATGCTGTCGTGCAGCCGGGCTGCACGACGAGGCGCCATGCGATCAAGCCGGGCTTGATATCGCGCGCCCGCAGACAGGGTCTGCCGGCGAACAACTGTCCACGGCCGGGCCTGGACCACAAGAACAACCGTGCGGAGCCGGACTCCGCACAACAAGAAGACCGCGCATGTGGAGGACGCTGCGCAAGTCTCGGTCCGACACCGAGACGCCACGAGAACTGTCTGCTGAGCAGACTGAGGTGGCGACGCCAGATGTCGAGACGCTAAGCGTTTTGACGCGCACCGATACTGGATTCCAGTATCGTGAGATGGAACTCGCTAATCCTCCGCCGGCGGCGTCGGAGTTGACCTCGCTTCCAGTCATGAGCTGGAAGCGCTTCACACGAGACTTGCGCGATGGACGCATCGGGCAGGTTTGCGTTCTTTCGAACAGCGAAAGAACGGAGAGCGAGAGCGAAGAGCTGAGACAGCTCTTCATGGGAAGTACCACTGAGAGTGAAGACACTCTCAGTGCGAAGACGAAGCGAGAGCGCTTCGAGGAACAAGGTTGGGACTCGTTAAAGTCGAGTCCCTATTACGAATTATTGAGGGAGTACAAAGACGTACTCCCGGAAGAGATTCCTGCGGAGCTTCCGCAGGATAAGGGTATTCAGCACGAGATTGATCTCGTGCCGGGCACGAAGTACTGTGTCACGCGGCAGTGGCCACTGCCGCGAGAGCAAGTAAAAGCGATCGACGACTTCTTTGAAAGTCGTCGCAAAGCAGGACAAGTGCGGGAATCACAGTCCCCGCACAGTACTCCGACGTTCTGTGTCAAAAAGCCACAGGGCGGATGGCGCATCGTTCATGCGTATAACAAGCTGAACGATGCGACGGTACCGGCGCAGACGCCGATACCACGAAAAGATGTCATCATCGATTCGATGGCCGGGAGCACCGTTTACAGTGCTCTCGATTTGCGAGACGGATTCTATCAGATCCTAATGCGTGAGAGCGATATCCCTCTCACGGCAGTGAGCACGCCAAGCGGCATGCTCTGGGAATGGCTAGTGATACCGCAGGGGTTTAAGAACGCCCCTGCGATCTTCAACAGGTGCGTGACGCACTTGTTGCGCTCGGTGAGCGACTTCGCACCGAGCTACTTCAATGATGTGTTCATCCACAGCCGAGCTGTGGACGTGAAGACCGACGTAGAGATGCACAGGGTGCATCTCCGGCAGCTACTTGAGCTTAAAGTCTTCTGGAAGTACGACTGGCAACAGGTGCCATCGTAAAGACCGAGAAGCGCGTCGTGAACGTGCGCTTCTCGTACAAACAACGAGTGTTTGTCGAACGCTTTATCGTCCTGGACCTGGACGATAAGTTCGACGTGGTAATGGGCATGCCGTGGCTTTCACGACAGGATCCGGTAATAGACTGGAGGAAACGCACGCTCGTGCTCTTCGGTCGCGACTTCGGAACCGAGTGCAATGGTCCTGTTACCGCAGCGCACGCACCAGCAGGTGCGCGCGGCTCACCAGTCGAGACAGCGCTTAATGCTGCTGTCCCGGAGTGCCCAAGAAGTGCGCGAGGGCGCGTACAAGTGAGATCAACGTCGGCAATGCTGGCGACGTCAGAAGAAAAGATGTACTGGTTCCAGGAACCAATACCCACGTTCAAGCGTGTAAGGACAGTCCCTGACCCGAAGAGGTCAGGTCGACAACGACGCCTCGGCTCCGGGAGCCGACGCACCCTCAGTAATGAGGGGCTCCGCCAATGAATGGCGTCGAGGTGACGAAGGCGTGTCAACTCCGGGTGTTGACGCTGCAAACAGTGCGGACGGTTGCAAACGTACCGCACTGACGCAATTTGCATGCTGTCGTGCAGCCGGGCTGCACGACGAGGCGCCATGCGATCAAGCCGGGCTTGATATCGCGCGCCCGCAGACAGGGTCTGCCGGCGAACAACTGTCCACGGCCGGGCCTGGACCACAAGAACAACCGTGCGGAGCCGGACTCCGCACAACAAGAAGACCGCGCATGTGGAGGACGCTGCGCAAGTCTCGGTCCGACACCGAGACGCCACGAGAACTGTCTGCTGAGCAGACTGAGGTGGCGACGCCAGATGTCGAGACGCTAAGCGTTTTGACGCGCACCGATACTGGATTCCAGTATCGTGAGATGGAACTCGCTAATCCTCCGCCGGCGGCGTCGGAGTTGACCTCGCTTCCAGTCATGAGCTGGAAGCGCTTCACACGAGACTTGCGCGATGGACGCATCGGGCAGGTTTGCGTTCTTTCGAACAGCGAAAGAACGGAGAGCGAGAGCGAAGAGCTGAGACAGCTCTTCATGGGAAGTACCACTGAGAGTGAAGACACTCTCAGTGCGAAGACGAAGCGAGAGCGCTTCGAGGAACAAGGTTGGGACTCGTTAAAGTCGAGTCCCTATTACGAATTATTGAGGGAGTACAAAGACGTACTCCCGGAAGAGATTCCTGCGGAGCTTCCGCAGGATAAGGGTATTCAGCACGAGATTGATCTCGTGCCGGGCACGAAGTACTGTGTCACGCGGCAGTGGCCACTGCCGCGAGAGCAAGTAAAAGCGATCGACGACTTCTTTGAAAGTCGTCGCAAAGCAGGACAAGTGCGGGAATCACAGTCCCCGCACAGTACTCCGACGTTCTGTGTCAAAAAGCCACAGGGCGGATGGCGCATCGTTCATGCGTATAACAAGCTGAACGATGCGACGGTACCGGCGCAGACGCCGATACCACGAAAAGATGTCATCATCGATTCGATGGCCGGGAGCACCGTTTACAGTGCTCTCGATTTGCGAGACGGATTCTATCAGATCCTAATGCGTGAGAGCGATATCCCTCTCACGGCAGTGAGCACGCCAAGCGGCATGCTCTGGGAATGGCTAGTGATACCGCAGGGGTTTAAGAACGCCCCTGCGATCTTCAACAGGTGCGTGACGCACTTGTTGCGCTCGGTGAGCGACTTCGCACCGAGCTACTTCAATGATGTGTTCATCCACAGCCGAGCTGTGGACGTGAAGACCGACGTAGAGATGCACAGGGTGCATCTCCGGCAGCTACTTGAGCTTAAAGTCTTCTGGAAGTACGACTGGCAACAGGTGCCATCGTAAAGACCGAGAAGCGCGTCGTGAACGTGCGCTTCTCGTACAAACAACGAGTGTTTGTCGAACGCTTTATCGTCCTGGACCTGGACGATAAGTTCGACGTGGTAATGGGCATGCCGTGGCTTTCACGACAGGATCCGGTAATAGACTGGAGGAAACGCACGCTCGTGCTCTTCGGTCGCGACTTCGGAACCGAGTGCAATGGTCCTGTTACCGCAGCGCACGCACCAGCAGGTGCGCGCGGCTCACCAGTCGAGACAGCGCTTAATGCTGCTGTCCCGGAGTGCCCAAGAAGTGCGCGAGGGCGCGTACAAGTGAGATCAACGTCGGCAATGCTGGCGACGTCAGAAGAAAAAGATGTACTGGTTCCAGGAACCAATACCCACGTTCAAGCGTGTAAAGGACAGTCCCTGACCCGAAGAGGTCAGGTCGACAACGACGCCTCGGCTCCGGGAGCCGACGCACCCTCAGTAATGAGGGGCTCCGCCAATGAATGGCGTCGAGGTGACGAAGGCGTGTCAACTCCGGGTGTTGACGCTGCAAACAGTGCGGACGGTTGCAAACGTACCGCACTGACGCAATTTGCATGCTGTCGTGCAGCCGGGCTGCACGACGAGGCGCCATGCGATCAAGCCGGGCTTGATATCGCGCGCCCGCAGACAGGGTCTGCCGGCGAACAACTGTCCACGGCCGGGCCTGGACCACAAGAACAACCGTGCGGAGCCGGACTCCGCACAACAAGAAGACCGCGCATGTGGAGGACGCTGCGCAAGTCTCGGTCCGACACCGAGACGCCACGAGAACTGTCTGCTGAGCAGACTGAGGTGGCGACGCCAGATGTCGAGACGCTAAGCGTTTTGACGCGCACCGATACTGGATTCCAGTATCGTGAGATGGAATCTCGCTAATCCTCCGCCGGCGGCGTCGGAGTTGACCTCGCTTCCAGTCATGAGCTGGAAGCGCTTCACACGAGACTTGCGCGATGGACGCATCGGGCAGGTTTGCGTTCTTTCGAACAGCGAAAGAACGGAGAGCGAGAGCGAAGAGCTGAGACAGCTCTTCATGGGAAGTACCACTGAGAGTGAAGACACTCTCAGTGCGAAGACGAAGCGAGAGCGCTTCGAGGAACAAGGTTGGGACTCGTTAAAGTCGAGTCCCTATTACGAATTATTGAGGGAGTACAAAGACGTACTCCCGGAAGAGATTCCTGCGGAGCTTCCGCAGGATAAGGGTATTCAGCACGAGATTGATCTCGTGCCGGGCACGAAGTACTGTGTCACGCGGCAGTGGCCACTGCCGCGAGAGCAAGTAAAAGCGATCGACGACTTCTTTGAAAGTCGTCGCAAAGCAGGACAAGTGCGGGAATCACAGTCCCCGCACAGTACTCCGACGTTCTGTGTCAAAAAGCCACAGGGCGGATGGCGCATCGTTCATGCGTATAACAAGCTGAACGATGCGACGGTACCGGCGCAGACGCCGATACCACGAAAAGATGTCATCATCGATTCGATGGCCGGGAGCACCGTTTACAGTGCTCTCGATTTGCGAGACGGATTCTATCAGATCCTAATGCGTGAGAGCGATATCCCTCTCACGGCAGTGAGCACGCCAAGCAGCATGCTCTGGGAATGGCTAGTAATGCCGCAGGGGCTTAAGAACGCCCCTGCGATCTTCAACAGGTGCGTGACGCACTTGTTGCGCTCGGTGAGCGACTTCGCACCGAGCTACTTCAATGATGTGTTCATCCACAGCCGAGCTGTGGACGTGAAGACCGACGTAGAGATGCACAGGGTGCATCTCCGGCAGCTACTTGAGCTTATGCGAAAACATAAGCTCTACGCGAATCTGAAGAAGTGTATATTCGGGGCGAGCGAGATACCCCTCCTCGGGTGTCTCGTAGGGAAGAATGGTGTTCGCCTTGACCCGGAAAAGGTCAGAGTGGTTAACGAATGGCCAACGCCTTCAAGTGTCAAGGAACTGAGGCAGTTCCTTGGCTTGGCCACGTACTTGTGTAAGTACGTGGAGGATTATGCGTGCAAGATCCGCCCGCTGTCACAGCTTCTTAAGAAAGAAGCTGTGTGGAATTGGACACCCGATTGCCAAAAGGCATTCGATGCAGTCAAGCAGGGCTTGACTGAGGCACCGATCGTTGCAGTGGCTGACCAAGATCGGTCATTTCACGTAGTGTGCGACGCATCCGACTTCGCGATCGGATGTGCGTTGATGCAGCACGATCACGAGGGCCGTGATCGTGTCGTCTACTACCGATCGCGTCAGCTGAAGCCAGCTAAGCGCAACTATCCGGTACATGACAAGGAACACCTTGCCATGAAATACGCACTCGCGAAATTCCGAGTGTATTTGCTTGGAGGTAAACCATTTGTCATCTACACCGACCATGCATCACTGCGCACTGCAGTGAAGTCACCACACATTTCACAGAGAATGGCGAGATGGCTCTCATTCTTTGCGGAGTATAACTTCCGGGTCGAATACAAACCCGGATGATTGAATGTAGTGGCCGACGTGTTATCACGTCGGCCGGACTACGCGGAAACTGCTGACGGCAATACCATTGACGTCATGCGATCAAGCAAACCCACATCGTCCCTGTTGGGTGATGGGAAGACCGCGGACGCGCACGACGCGGACGCGAAACTCTTGCTGGCCTATGGCACAGCGCCTTCTGACAAGTCCCGTCAGAAGCTGCCCAAGCACTTTTCGTGCGCGTGCACACCGCTATCGAGTGCACGACGGAATACTGCTTTATAATGCAGTCGACGACAACGCGGACCGCGTTGTCGTGCCGAATGACCATGACCTGCGACTCAGGATCATGTACGAATACCATGATGCCCCGACAGCGGGACATCTCGGACGTGAGAAGACATACGTCCTTCTCACGCGCGACTTCTACTGGCACCACCAGTATAAGTGGATGCGCAAGTACATCCGTGCTTGCGAGGTATGCCAACGCGTAAAGCCTGCGCCATTCGCGCAGGCTCCGTTACAATCACTACCGACTCCGTCGGAGTGTTGGAAGTCCATGTCTTTGGACTTCATCTTTGGTCTTCCCCCGGACAGCGGAGGGAACACCGGTGTTGTGGTCTTCGTCGACCGCTTGAGCAAGATGGTACATCCTGCTGCGGTGCCGGCAGAAGTGACCGCGAAACAGACGGCCCGTCTGTTAGGTCGACATGGTGTTCAAACACCATGGCATGCCGACCGACATCGTGTCGGACAGAGACCCGCGCTTCACAGCGCACCTATGGCAAGAAGTGTTTACACTTCTTGGGAGCCAGCTTTCAATGTCGACTGCGGATCATCCGCAGACGGACGGTCAAACCGAGCGCGTAAATCGCGTGCTCGTCGATATGTTGAAGAGCTACGCTCACTCGTTCCAATACTGGAGCGAGTGCTTATCGATGGCAGAGTTTGCCATCAATAACTCAGTGCATGCCTCGACCGGGCATACACCATTCTACGTGAATGCCATGCGGCATCCACGTCTACCGAGTTTACTCGGAGTGATGGCTCCCACTTTAAGTGGGGGAGGATCTACGACTGCAATACAGCAGCCGCAGAAAACCGCTGACACTTGCACAGTGTCAGCTGCATCAATGAACAAACCACATGAGTCTGCACAGGACGCAGACTCCTCCACCAACAAGGCCAACGACCACGGGTCTGCGCAGGGCGCAGACACCACAAAGAACCACGCAGAGACCGGGCCTCTAGCGGAGAGCGAGCTGAATGACTTCAGCTCGGATGCAATCAGTTTCATCACCAAAAGACAAGCCGTAATTCGGTTTGTCCAAGACACAATAGCAGCTTCTGTTGATCAACAGAAGCTGAACGCAGACAATGTGGGCAGAGGCAACACAAATGAATTCAAAGTTAGTTCGTTGGTTTTGTTAGCTACTCAAAACCTGCCTAAACATGCAGTTTCGGACTTCGGAGCAAGCAAGCCTGCTCCGCGCTTCATCGGGCCGTTCACTGTGTTGGCACGGTACGGCAACGCATACACGCTAGACATACCGTCTAGCATGCGCCTCCATCCGACCTTTTACGTCGGACGGCTGAAGCCATACCTGCAGCACGAGCCATCTAGCTCGGCTGACCCGAAGCCTCGGCAAGAGCCGAGGCAGAAGCGGAGGACTTGGCCTCGGCGACGAGCAGCCTCTCCTCCAGCGTGCGTACGCGCTGGAGCAACCCCTTCATCTGGGTCCCCAACTTGACCTGGATATTCGAGGCGGTCTGCGAGACCGCCGCGACTGGGGCCTTCTGGTTCGCCAGCTCCTGCTTCAGAGCGGCGAACTCAGCGCCCTGCAGACGCTCCACGGCGGTCACCCGGTCGTGGAGAGACGTGTACTGATCAGCTCGGGGCTGATCATACCCGGGGCGTGTTCCCACCCCCGCCACCGCCGATCCGTGACGCCCGCGGCTCAACCCGCTGGATTGTTGAGCGGATTGTTGACCATAGTATCCCGAAAACGAACCCTCAAGGGGCTCGTTTTCGTATTCGTTGGAGAGGATTTCCTCCCCATCGAGATACATGGGAGCCGCGGAACGTCTTGCTGGAGGACGTTCCGGAACTGGTGAGGGCGTACGAAGAGCAGTACGCGCTGGTGCAGCGGAAGTAGTGCGAGCGCTGCGGTCATCGCTAGCGCCCGAATCCTCACGTGCTAAGAACTTAGCACGGAGTGCTTTGAGACTCTCGGGCACACGGAATGACGTGTACCCGTTCAGGTCGCGGTCGCTCAAGCGGACCGCGCCTGGGAAGCACTTCGCGCACTGAAAGCCCTCGGGCACAGCGCACGGCACATTAGCCTCCTCCGCAGCAACGTGGAGTTGCTCCAACTTTCCACGCTTCGAGTATGTCTCGAAGCAATCACGCGCTTGCTTAATCCGATCACGGTAAGCACTCGGCTTCTTGTTGAAGTTCTCAACAAAAGCATTCCAACTTTGACAAAGTGCCTGCCACTCGGGCACTTTGCTGCGAGAAGATGTCTTCTTGCTTTGAAACCATCGGAGCTCATGGAAGAGTCCGATGTAATAATCACGCCTTTGATGAGTTTCCGCATCAAAGTACAGCTCCGCAGCCACAGCGCCATCTTTGATGGCGCTGCACACATACAGCGGCACCTCATTCGGAGGTACCGAGTTCCCATACGGTCCGTGATCTCGGACGCGAACGGCATCCACGGATCGCGCGCTGCAGGCGCAGCGCGCGGAGAACTGAGAGCCCCAGCGGAAGCGAGTGGGGTATCACTCTCAGTTCGCGAACGCTTCGAACTCGAAGCGTCCGATTCGTCCACTTCACGCGGGCGAATGGTCTTAGCGTGGGGTCGAGCGATTCGCTCGACACTGAGTCTTTGCGCTTCGAGGACGAGTCCTTCTCGTCCTCCAAGTCTTCATCATCGTCGTTGAAGTCGACGACGTCGCCATACTTCGCCTTCTGGAGCTCGAAGTAGTCATCGATAGAGAGATGACTCTCCACCGCCTTCGGATGCTTCTTCTGGGGCGCGCTCATCGTTGAATGAGCGCGGGTTTCTTCTCCAAACGCGGAGAATTGACGAATGGTCAATTCAGAAGATTGACGTGCGGAGACCCCGCGCGTCTAACCTTAAGGGGGGGATGGTGTAACGGGGTTACACGCACAAGTGGCTACAAGTCACTTGTGATTTTAACAGATAAGATATCTGTTAAAAGTTTTAGATACTTCCTCACCTTGGTGTAAGTCACACCAATGGATACGCCACCACAATGAGTACTCCACACCTACCCAAAGATCCTATTGGTAGAAAGCAGCATCTTTCTACCAATTAGAGACGTGCATATTGGCGGGGCTCTGACAGCCAGCCGCTGTCAACCCCTTTCATAGATGATAAACAGTTTTAGCAGATTTTAGAGGAAGATCAATTTACAAACAATACAGTTCTCATTTTACCTATTCTAAGTCACTTGGATTCTTTATTTGATTTAAATTATACTTGTGGATTCAAGTATAATTAACTCAAGTAATTACTAAGTACTTACGCTTCCTCATACACGTTGCGCAACGTGTAAGCAAAAGTAGTGAGTCAAGTTAGACCCACTACATCCATCGTGTAAGTCGCGCGTGAAGCGCTTCCAGCTCATGACTAGAAGCAAGTCAACTCCGACGCTTTTGTCGGAGGATTAGCGAGCTCCATCTCACGATACTGGAATCTAGTATCGGTGCGCGTCAAAACGCTTAGCGTCTCGACGTCCGGCGTCACCGCCTCAGTCTGCCCGGCAGACACTTCTTGTGGCGTCTCGGTGTCGGACCGAGACTTGCGCAGCGTCCTCCACATGCGCGGTCTTCTTGTTGTGCCGAGTCCGGCTCCGCACAGTTGTTCTTGTGGTCCAGGCCCGGCCGTGGACAGTTGTTCGCCGGCAGACCCTGTCTGCGGGCGCGCGATATCAAGCCCGGCTTGATCGCATGGCGCCTCGTCGTGCAGCCCGGCTGCACGACAGCATGCAAATTGCGTCATTGCGGTACGTTTGCAACCGTCCGCACTGTTTGCAGCGTCAACACCCGGAGTTGACACGCCTTCGTCACCTCGACGCCATTCATTGGCGGAGCCCCTCATTACTGAGGGTGCGTCGGCTCCCGGAGCCGAGGCGTCGTTGTCGACCTGACCTCTTCGGGTCAGGGACTGTCCTTTACACGCTTGAACGTGGGTATTGGTTCCTGGAACCAGTACATCTTTTTCTTCTGACGTCGCCAGCATTGCCGACGTTGATCTCACTTGTACGCGCCCTCGCGCACTTCTTGGGCACTCCGGGACAGCAGCATGAAGCGCTGTCTCGACTGGTGAGCCGCGCACACCTGCTGGTGCGTGCGCTGCGGTAACAGGACCATTGCACTCGGTTCCGAAGTCGCGACCGAAGAGCACGAGCGTGCGTTTCCTCCAGTCTATTACCGGATCCTGTCGTGAAAGCCACGGCATGCCCATTACCACGTCGAACTTATCGTCCAGGTCGAGGGCGATAAAATGTTCGACAAACACCAGTTGTTTGTACGAGAAGCGCACGTTCACGACGCGCTTCTCGGTCTTCACGATGGCACCTGCTGCCAGTCGTACTTCCAGAAGACTTCGAGGTACATTTACCTCCTCGAAGTCAAGACTCGGTAAGCTCCGCAGTCGAACAAAATTATTCGACGCGCCTGAATCTACCAATGCTCGAAGAGAGTAACTCGCTCGCTTCGAGTAAACCTTCAAGATGACCAGGTTCTGCCTGTCATCTTGTTTCTTGCAGTGAGAGCTGGTCTCACTAGGGGCTGCAGTCCTCAGTGTCGCGTGCCCGATGTCGGCACGTGTTACTGCATTACCAGTAGGGCGCCCCGCGCCTACTGGATGTTCGCGTTTTTGTTTGTTCGCGGCGATGCCCGGCATCGCCACAACGGCCACCTCCTGGGGACATGGGAGCTGTGCACTCCCGCGCAAAGTGACCGATCCTTCCGCAACGGAAGCATCGCACGTTACCTCCTTGCTGCTGGTAGCCAGAAGTCGTTGCGTTCGAGAGGTCCATAGGTGCCGGACGTCCCGTCCTCGCTACCGGGCGCGGTTGCGGCTTCGGTACATTTGCATGGAGTTTAGCCTGCCGCAGGCTAAACTCTTCTTGCATGGCAAGGGTAATTTCAACTTCGAGAGTACACCTTTTTCCAGGCCAAGTTCACAAAGAACAAAATCAAATGCACTGGAACCCAAATCAAATGCACACTGTGCATGTTCAAGTGCACAATCCTACTATATAGAACGTGCCGACTTTTATTATGTTGAGTAGGCGATCCAGTCATAAGGATCCCCCCCCCCCCACTGCGCGCCAAAGCAACCACGTTGGGCTCGGCGGCACTCCCTCACTTCCACCAATCCGGCTTGTCCCTCCTAGATTCCGCCAATAGCTGAGCTGCCTGCTTTGTCCTTGGGTTTGCTCGCCTCGTGCGGTGGCCGGGGGATCTCACGCACGCTGGCCGTTGCCCGCTTTGCAACCTTCTTCGTGAGCGTCATGCCGTCTCGCTACAACCGCTACGCGCTCGCTATCAAGCTTCGCATCCTGGACGCTGCTCGCACTGGAGGTGACTGGCAAGCCGTGGGTGAAGCCACCGGCGTCAACATCAACACTGCTAGCTCCTGGCTACGCTGTTATCCTACAAGCTCTGCTGCTTTGCAAATCCCATCGCGTGGCGGAAGACGGGCGCAGAAGATCAAAGCTGATGGACTTGCCTTTCTCATGGCCAAGCTGGCGGTCGACCCTGATCTAACGCTTCGCCAGCTCGCAGACGAGCTAGAACGAGCCTGCTCCGTCTCGGTCTGCGCGCAAACCGTGAAGAACCATCTGGATGCAAGTTTCATTACGATGAAGCAGTTCCACAAGGAGCCTCAGTACATGAGCACCGAGCAAAACAAAATCAAGCGCATGGACTTCCTCGTCCGATTGCAACAGCTGCAGGCCGCTGGAAAGTCCATTATCTACATGGACGAGACCAATTTTAATCTTTGGTCGTCCCGCACGCGTGGTCGCAGCATTCGTGGTCGTCGCGCTGTCAAGAAAGTGCTTGCAGGGGGTGGCCAAGATCTGCAGGTGATTGTCTGTGTGGGCAAGGGTGGGGTCATTCACTACGAGACGAAGCTGAGCAGCAACAAGTACCACCACTCGAATGACTTCATTCGCAACACATTGCGAAAGTTCGCGGACGTGAGCAAGGTGGTGGTGGTGGTGCTAGACAATGCACCATGCCACGCCCGCGCAGAGGTCGTCTTCGAGGAGCCGGAGTTTTGGCAGCAACTTTCCTAAGTTTGGGCCCCTATTCACCTATGCTGAACCCGATTGAGAACGAGTTCTCAGCGTTCAAGTCGGCTGTGAAGGACTTCATGACAGGGCGCCGGGCGGAGATCCTCGCTGTTCCGCCTGGTACAACGAAGAAAGCGCACCGCCAACGCTTCCTGATCGAGGCTGCCGAAACGCTCTTCCCCCGCGTTGCGACCGCGCCGCTTTGTTCATCATGCTACCGCCACACGCTCAAATTCCACGTCAAGGCGGCGGCGTTCGAGGACATGCCAGTTGGTTGCTAACCTGTAGCAAGAAGCAAGTACTTACAATTTGCATATTTGTCAGGGTATTTGAGTTGGAAGGTCTACTGTACTTGCTTAAATGCACTTGAACTTGCACAGTGTGCATTTGATTTGGGTTCCAGCGCATTTGATTTTGTTCTTTGTGAACTTGGCCTGGAAAAGGTGTACTCGGGTACTCTCGGAAGAGTAGGTCTTCACAGGCGCATCTCTAAGTCCCTTCATGAACGTGACGACCTTGGTCGTCTCGTCTATCGGGTTGGTCACGACGTCCGAGACCAAGTACCGTGCACGCTGCGCGTAAGCATGGACGTCATGCTTACCCTGCTGCAGGTCGAGGAATTCCGCCCTCGACCGGAACTCATTTTGCGGGGGCTCAAACGCTTGTTTGAGCTCCTCTTTGAATATCTCGTAAGTGCTGAAGCACGTAGGATCGGAGAGTCGGCGTCCGTACGCCCAACTCCTTGCGCGTCCGCCAAGGCAGGACATGGCGAACGCGACCTTCGACAGCGGGTCGACGATGCGTCGAGCCGCTATGGCTGTGTCGAGCTCGACAAGCCATCGGAGGAGAGGCTCGCCCTCTCTTCCCACGTAATTGCTTACGCTCACCTTTAATGGTTGAGCACGCGGTGTCGTCCCTGACGACGCCGTCACTGAGGAAGCAGCATCACGCTGCTCCTACATGATGAACCCCAGAGCAACACCATGTTGCTCCGTCGGCGATAGCGTACGCAGCATCGTAGCTATCGCCGCTTCTCCAATGACTGTTGACAGTCGTTGGAGGGCTTCCCACTCTGGGTCAGACAGGTGGGGGCAGTCAGCACGTGCAACATGCGTTGCAGGCATGTTGGAGCTTTCCATTGGCGCCTCCGTGCTCATGTGGTTCTCGGCTCCGCGTTCGTACACCGCGTACGAACGTCAAGCAGTCGGTCGTTGGACGGACTACAAAGTGCTACCAGGTGTAGTGGGTCTAACTTGACTCACTACTTTTGTTTACACGTTGCGCAACGTGTATGAGGAAGCGTAAGTACTTAGTAATTACTTGAGTTAATTATACTTGAATCCACAAGTATAATTTAAATCAAATAAAGAATCCAAGTGACTTAGAATAGGTAAAATGAGAACTGTATTTGTTTGTAAATTGATCTTCCTCTAAAATCTGCTAAAACTGTTTATCATCTATGAAAGGGGTTGACAGCGGCTGGCTGTCAGAGCCCCGCCAATATGCACGTCTCTAATTGGTAGAAAGATGCTGCTTTCTACCAATAGGATCTTTGGGCAGGTGTGAGTACTCATTGTGGTGGCGTATCCATTGGTGTGACTTACACCAAGGTGAGGAAGTATCTAAAACTTTTAACAGATATCTTATCTGATAAAATCAAAAGTGGCTTGTAGCCACTTGTGCGTGTACCCCGTTACATGCAGCGCGCGGAGAACTAAGAGCCCCAGCAGAAGCGAGTGGGGGTGTACACTCTTAGTTCGCGAAAGCTTCGAGCGTGTTACCCCGTTACACCATCCCCCCTTAAGGTTAGACGCACAGGGTCCCCGCACGTCAATCTCCTAATTGACCATTCGTCAATTCTACGCGTTTGGAGAAGAAAATCCCACGCTCATACAACGATGAGCGCGCCCAAGGAGAAGGACTCGACGTAGTCATCGATGGAGAGATGACTCTCCACCGCCTTCGGGTTCTTCTTCTGGGGCGCGCTCATCGTTGAATGAGCGCGGGTTTCTTCTCCAAACGCGGAAAATTGACGAATGGTCAATTCAGAAGATTGACGTGCGGAGACCCCGCGCGTCTAACCTTAAGGGGGGCATGGTGTAACGGGGTTACACGCACAAGTGGCTACAAGCCACTTGTGATTTTAACAGATAAGATATCTGTTAAAAGTTTTAGATACTTCCTCACCTTGGTGTAAGTCACACCAATGGATACGCCACCACAATGAGTACTCCACACCTACCCAAAGATCCTATTGGTAGAAAGCAGCATCTTTCTACCAATTAGAGACGTGCATATTGGCGGGGCTCTGACAGCCAGCCGCTGTCAACCCCTTTCATAGATGATAAACAGTTTTAGCAGATTTTAGAGGAAGATCAATTTACAAACAATACAGTTCTCATTTTACCTAATCTAAGTCACTTGGAGTCTTATCTGATTTAAATTATACTTGTGGATTCAAGTATAATTAACTCAAGTAATTACTAAGTACTTACGCTTCCTCATACACGTTGCGCAACGTGTAAGCAAAAAATAGTGAGTCAAGTTATACTCACTACACGTGACGTCAGTCCATGACTTCTGGACGTTCTTGGATAGCTGCAAGTACCACTGACGGGCGGGGCCTGCCATTAATTAAGTCTCCGAACAGCGCACACACTCCTTCTCCCGTCATTCCGTCGCAACGCGACGCGGACTTTACCCGGTTGAAGCATGCTCGAGTTTTCTCTTCGCTGGCGTCTCGGCCGTGGAATTCCTTGAGTTCAGAAAACGCGGAGAGGCGTACTCGGGTGAGACCCGTTCCGGCCGTCGCGGTTGAGACCGCGGCCACGGTTCCCGGCGTCCCGGTTTCCAGATCGAACAAGTCTTCCAGATCCTCGTCTTCATCGCGCGCCTGGCGCTTGGACCTAGGCGTCGATCGTGAACTCACGGACTCCATGGCAACGTCCGCCGGTTCTCGCGGAGTTGTCGCTTGTGGCATCGTCCTGACAGTCGGTGCTGGCTCGGTGCGAGTTTGCACACTCGTGGTGTGCATCATCGTCGACCGCATCAGCCGGATGATCGCGTCTTCCAATGCTTTAGGGATCACGTCTCTTCGGGGGACGGGGTCTCCGTCCGCGTCGATGCAGCTGTCAGCTGCATGATTCGCGGCGGACGACCTGGCATTAACATTCGTTTTGGGGACTCGATGCTGCTGTCCGAGCCCACACTCGACTGGTATTGGAGTCGTAGCAGAGGCGGCGGAACCCCCCCCCCCCGATCGTCGCGGGGCGGTTTGGCCTCGCGTTTGACCATCCCGACTAACTCAGCCAATTGCCCATCATAGCTTTGATCAAGTCCTTCCAGGACGCCAGCTCCCAGTCGAACACTCTCTCCATTTCGAACGCACCCAGCATGAAGCCCGACGCACGAAGCATACCGAAGAGCGCGTGCACTACCATCCGCACGTCCGTGATGCTCTCCCAGTCCGGTTCTTGGATCGGTCCGGTGAGCTCGCTGATCAGCTTGGGACGGACGAAGCTCAGAATCGGGTCGCGTTCTAGCAGGTTCTTGCTTGATCGTTACCCCATCTTCCGGAGTAGTACTCCCGGGTCGCGGCACCATTGTGGAGTAGCGCCCTCACAAAAATCTGCAAAGTCGTCCTCACACAAACCTGTCGCGTCCGCTGTCGGTGGGCGCGTTGGGTATTTCCCCGGGACTTGAGTAGTGTATCTCAGGATAAGGTAACGAGTAGCTCGAACTTGGAGCGTGAAGTCTCCTTACTGGGACGGTCTTATCCTTGATCCGTCTTTTCTCCTTTCTTGCCCTTGAACATGTGCAGTTATCGGTGCGTCGCGTCCTTGGGGTGCGTGACGTTATCGGGGCCGACGCGGTCTTGTGCGGCGTTATCGGGGCCGGCACGGGTCTTCGCCTTCAGCGACACGTTATCGGGCGTGCTTGAGCGGTATCGCTTAACGTGTCCCTCCTGTTGGGCACGGGTCTGAGGGTGAGTACACCGACGACCGAGGGACGGGGGGCCGCGTTATCGGGGCGGCTCTGCTTGCCGGCACTTGGAAGCCTTGGACCGAAAGGGAAAAATCCACTTGATCGGCACAAAGAAGATTCGGGACTGAGCCTTACACCTATCCTATGCTACCGACTGACTACTTGAAAATTACTATGCCACGGTTCCATGCCTAACCCTACTTCGATGACGCATGCCCTGATTTATGACGCTTGATCTCTGAGACGGGGTCCTCGAGACCGCGTCTCAGGGGTTCCTCGTCCTAGACCTGAGACGGGGTCACTCAAGCGGGTTGTCACTAAAGTGAGGTAGTCCTAGAGCCCTGAATGACAGCTCCGACTCAGACTTGGCATCTGAGGCGTTTTTCACCCTTTCCGCAGAAGATTCCGTACAGGTCGCGTTCTTTCACTCTGGACGACGTCCTCTGGCGCGCCTCGCTCGTCACTTCTCGTCTCACGGTCTGCTTCCCACATGAACGTCGCAGGTTGCCCCTGGGCGAAGGATAGCTCGGTCGATCCACTATCGGTTGTTGTTTGGCTAACCACTGTTGATAGCGTTCAGCCTCCCACGTCAGCAGGGTCTCATCACGCGCTTTCTTGTCCGATTTCTGCACCGACCGCCATCCCATACGCTCGTCGGGTAATAATCGCACTGCTGTAGCGAGTCGTCGGGGCATGTCTCCGTGCACTGCACTTATCAGCGAGTCATCGACAGTGTCTCCAATCACTTCATCGTCACCTTCTCCACTTGCAACATCTCCACCGATGCTTCTGCCTCTCTCCTCTTAAAGCACCGTCGTTATCACATCGTTGCCTTGCTCATTTTTCGTCCATTCGCTCTTGCCCACGAAAGCGTAGATACACTCCGCTTCAATCGCAGGCTCGGCTAACTGTGGCAGCCCGACTGGGACCAACCCAGTCATAGTTGGCGGGCTGCCTAATTTAAATGATCCGAGAAGGGTAGCTCCTGGAGCTCGGGCGTGATGTATTTTTTGTCCACCTTGGCCTTGACGATTTTTGTGAGTTGTTGGAAAACCTCTCACTTGTCAACATCGTGGACCTGCTTGCACAGCTTGCAGCGGTGTCGGCAGTAGTGCGCTGAGTGATGTAAGCCTCCGCAGGCTGCACACGGCCCGTACTGACGAGATTTCTCGTCGCGATAGCCGCGACTCTAGAACCGATTGTCCCGGCCTTGGCTGCGGCCCGCTGAGTCACCCCTGGGTTGACGGTTGTCTGACCACGCGCAGGTACCTTCAGCGACGACTCGTCGCTCCTTGTCGTTGGCTGCTGCGAGGTAGTCGTCGCTGCCGTCCGACGAGTAGCTGTCACCCCAGTCTTCGCCAGAGCACTGTGAGTCGTCGGAGCCGTGTTCACTTCCATCTTCGCTGTTGCTGACGTCATTATATCGGTGGCGTGGGGCTGCAGATCGCTCCGAGCGTCCCGCATGTTCCGTCCATGAAGTTCGGCGATTATGTCGGCGACAGATGCTTCAACTAGGCTCACCCGAGGCATGTTGCGTGAGTTGTAGCGACGACGCTCATAACCTCGTTCGCGTCGGTCACGACGGTTGTAGGCATCTCGCGAGTCGTCGCGGCGGCGGTCATCACGTTGTCGAAAGGCATCTCGAGCTCGGGAGTGTGGCAGCGACGACTCGCGAGACGAATTGCGCTCGTCAATCTTCAATATCGCTTGGATCATTTCCTCCAACTCATGGATATCCGAGATACGCAGATGGCACAAACGCGGTTCGAGTCCCCGGTCGCCGCAGGTCTCGAGGAACCGCTTGACGTGGTCGCGTGCTTTGCGGCCACTGCTCTCAAACCGGATTCCGGCGTTCCTGGCATACCCATTGACCGGTTTAGATAGTCGCAGACATGTTCCTTGTCTTCACGCTTGGCAGAGTAATAGCGAGTCTCCGCTGACGGGCTGAACTGGGAGCAGTAGTACTTGATGAAGGCCTCGCTCAGGAGACTCCAAGTTCGCTTGGGTTTCTTGGGCAGTTGTCGATACCAATGCAGAGCGCCGTCCCGAAGACTCAGCTCGAAAGGCATACACCACTCATTGGGTGATGCTCGCGTCCCTTTCATCTCGTAGCCAAAGGCGCGAAGCCATTGCATCGACTTGTCGTTCTTGTTCCTGGTGCCCGAGAACGCTTTGATCTGCCCCAGTGATCGATGGGTTGCCACTTCAATCCTTGGGGTTGCATTCAGCGACTCGAATTCGGTCCCTGCATGGATTTGACGCAGGTATTCGCACGACTGCGCCCTGCCATCACCGGTGAAGTCCGCTTCTTCGTCTGACTAGTCGTCGGTGGACTGGTAGCGACGACTCTTGCTCCGTCCGTAACTGCTTCGCGTGCTTCTGTCCGTTTTTGAGTCATCGGTGGTGCGTCTAGTGCGGTCCGAGTAGCCCGTAGGTGGTGGAGTCACCATGTAGGGGTCTTGAAAGTACGGTGATCGCTCCCCAGACGCGCTAAACACCCTCCCAGTGGGGTTTTGGCTTGGGTTTTCGTGCTTTGTCCTTTATTGAGTCGGCGGCAGCGGTACGCTAGCCTGGTTGACGACTTCACGGGTCGCACGAGACGTCTGTGAGTCGTCCAGCGTGAACGAGTTCACGCCAAAGGCAATGGTCACGAAGCTCACGGGGCGAACCAACTCGTGGTACAAGTCGGCCCAAACAGCTTGGCGAGTCATCGTCGGCTCGAATAACTCGCCCCAGTCACTCTTCTTCATTTCTTCGTAAAGTCTACCGAGAACCTTGTTGGCCGCCGGCGTGTCACCGTTGAGTGGTGGCCGGTTGCCGGAGGTTTGCTCGGTCATTTGAGTCGTCAGGACTGGTGACCTTGAGTCGTCGGCGGCGTCCTCAAAGTCTTCCAAGTGATCATACGCTGGCCCTGGGCCATCCACATAATCCAGTTCGTCCGCGAGGTTGCGCGTCACGGAGCGCGTGTCATCGTCAAACTCAACCGCGAGGTTTCGCGACAACGAACGCGGACAGCACTGCATCTTGCGGAGTCTCGGGTGTCACCACCGCTGGCGCAGGCGCCTTCTCCTCCAGGTAGTCGTCGTAGTCTTCATCCATTTCTTCGTCCTTGGCGTCGGATCCAGTCATCGAGTCGTCGAAGCCGACGGTCCGCTCAGCAATCGGGTCGAGGTGCGGCGTGATCAGGACCGCAGTCGAGTCGTCGCCACGCGTTCCGCCAGTCTTCATTGGAGTTGCTGGCACCGCTGAACGTGATCCTTTCGCCATTTTCTTCGTCTTTTTTTCTTCTTTTTCTTGTTCTTGTTCTTCTTCTTGGTTGCTCGTAAAGTCGATCGACCTGCAGTAGCACGAAACACAGAACGTCACACCAATCCCAGGTCGCGGCACCAGTTGTCGTGTAGGAACACGCGCTAATTTATATTTTGGCACACTTTCCCCACCAACAACACCCACCAAGTCATCGAAGACTCCATGGGCTTGTTAGGGTTAGAACCTGAAGGCCCAGGAACTTTCCCTTGCACCGGGTTGGTGTTTCCTCTGTGCACCGAACTTCCGCTAGTCGACCGACGGAAGACTCAGCGTCACTAGCCACGAGTAAACGCTAGCACGCTCTCACACACAAAATATACCTCGCAGGCCCTCAGAAGGAAGGGTCCCGGCCTTTTACGGCATGATACGAGGGTGCCGGAGCTATACTCCGGCGGGAAGAAATAAATGGAGTGCGCTCTCGCTCCTCCAGTTCCTGGCGACGGCTCGTCGCTACCAATACACCGGCCACTAACTCTTGGCCATCCCAGGGATGAACACACGCTACACTAGTAGATGTGCCCACCGACAGTCATAATCCTACCTACCAGGTTTACCTTGAGCGGTAGGTCGTTCACTGCAGGCACCGGTGTCGCCCTTGCGTGATTGAGAGGAAAAGCTGTTCTGTTATTGTTGCCCGAAGGCTTATCTTGTCTTCTCTTAAGTTTCCTATCGATCAATATAATATCAAGTATAAACGCGTCCGTTTTTGGACTGCCATCACCCATCACTAGGGCGCGCATGCGGACTGGGTGGTCGTACTTTCTCGTTGACTACCACCCCATGCGCTCACCGGCGTGCAGTCCCATCGTTGCGGCGTGGTCTGGTTCGCCGGTACTCAGCTGAGTCTCCGTTGCCATACTCGTAATAGCTCGACGACCTTCCTCTGGGTCGCCGAGTTCATTGTTCCAATAAATTTCACGTTCATGTCCGTCGGGCCCACACTCCAATTCGTCGCCTCTTCTGTACATCATCTTAGGCCGTTGCGCTTTGCCCACGGAAGCGAACACGAAGTTCGCTTTGACCGCCGGCTCAGCTGCTTGTGACAGCCCGATGTTATCCAACCCAATCGAAGTTTGCGGGCCGCTAGTTTAAATCCTTCGGCTCGTAGATATCGTGGAAGTCGGCGGTGCCCGCCGACTTGTCCACCGATGTGCGGACGAACTTGGTGAGTTTCTCGAGCCGCTGGAACATATCGCAGCGACCCACATCATGAACCTGCTTGCAGAACTTATATCGCCGGGGACAGAAGGGCGCTGAGTGGATGTTGCTTCCACACGATGCGCACGGACCGTAGCGAGGACGCTCGTTGAAATCGCCTCGGCGATCTCGGCGGTCATAAGTCCGCCTGTCACGGGTGTCATCTCGGCGCTGGCGCTCGGCCAATTCATCTCGGCGAGCTGGGCAATCACTCGCGCGTAGCCCCGCCGAGTTGCCCCATCCTCAGGATTGGTCACTCACAGCTCCATCGTCTACATAATTTTGGATCTTGTCGGAGTCAGCGTCGCTGAAGCTGCTGTAGCCACTTTCACTGCTCGACGACTCGTACCCGCTGCCTCGACTGGCGTGAATCGGATGTGGCGAGGCGGGTGAGCGCCTTTTGCCGCCCAGGTGTATAGCACGATGCCACGGGGCCGCCCGCCCGGAGAATTACTCCTCCTTACGGATTTTCCCAATGGGGTCAGACTCCGATAGCAGCACTAGGTGCTCCAAACGGAGGTGGCGTGTAACCTTGTGAATCCCTGTAGGTGTCGTTTATCTTCGATAGAACGAACTTCACCTAGTGAGTTGTCTTCACAATGATAAGGTCTTGGGTGTAGAGCGCTTACGTTACTTCAAACGTAGGTCTCCACGACTGGGGTTGAGATCACAAGCAGATCCTTCCAGCCAAACCTTCAAAATCAGAGAGTTAGTATGCAAATATACAAATATACAGCCGCTACTTATTCTTTGGGGAGCCCTTGAGCGGGGGGCCCGTACACCGGTCTACTGGAGTTTCTTCCGGACCACCGGTCGAGTCCGAAAGCACCCTTCACTCACGCGCACCAGCTCTCCCAAGGAGATAATTAGCTCCAGGCGGAAGACTTTCCAAACGTTCGACTCCAAGAAAGGAGAACAACCTCCGGTCAGACAATATACAATCCTATCACACAGTAGTCAATCGATCGGATCTAGGGGTGACTACACATAACCTCCTAGAAACGCAGTTAATATGAAATGGGACCTCCGAACGAAGGACCAACAACTGGAATATGAAATAGGACAGGTCACCTCGGAGCGCGCGTCGCCCGATCACCGCCTAACTTGGTCTTAGCCTTTGGGAGAGTTCCACGGCGGTATTCGCGGTCACGACGCGTCCAAACGCAGGTCTTGTAGCTTAGGGCCGCCGGCAGGGTTAATCCCTCCGGTCGAGGCTTGTTCCTCTCGCTTACTTGACAGCACACCTCGTCCCTGGGGACGGGGAAGCACTTGCGCCCTTCTTGGCAAATTGAACTCTCGGATTATCTTTTCTTAGGCTTCTGTATCCACTGTTCTCTCTGGAATCAGCTCTTTTATCTTGGTTTCACTATAGTCGGGGCGTGGCGTAATCACGTCGCATGTCGAGCAGGTCATGGATAGGGCAGGAATCTGGTCGGTGCATAACATATCATGGTCGGTCGTCTTGGTCGGTCGTTAACATCTTGGTCGGAGTATACTTGAAACTTGGAAGGCCTTTCTGGGTACAAATCAGGCTGGGACAGGGCGCGAGTGGTCGCCCATCGAAGATCTTCGTCCGGAGCCTGGTGTCTGGAATCCTGCGTGCGGGGTCCGGAGATCAATGAGTCTGGAGTTTGACTTGACTTCACTATGGCGGGAGTCTGGACGATCTTGAGCAATCTTCTTCGGCTCTCTGTCTGGACTTGCTTGAGCCTTCTTTCTCGCTTGTGTCTTCGCTCTTCTCTTGTGTTCTTCCGTCGCATGTCTTACGGGCCTGTCGCTGGCCAAGTCACTGAGCAGACTTGGGTAAATTTTCTGGAGCCGCTTCGTGTCACGGAGCCGCGGTACAAGCCATCCACCGAAGTATCCGCCGCGTTGACTCGGCGCTCTCGACTCTCGTCGCGGCGACTACAGCGATTATCTCGGCGCGACTCGTGTCGGTCATCTCGTCGTGCTTCGCGTCGATCATCTCGGCGACTCTCTCGACGGTCATCTCGGCGAATCTCTCTGCAGTATTCTCGCCGAGTGTTATCACTCCGCCGAGTTGCGCTTACTCGGCTGCCGATCATACAGTCACGCTGCTCCTTCCTCCTGTCGCCAAGTATCTTCTTGTTGATGATTTGCTCCACCCGCTGAATGTCGGCGAGTTGGAGTGGAAACAACAAGTCTATGACTTCGTCGTCACCGCAGTTGAGTAGGAACTGCTCGACGTGGTCTTCTGCGCTTGTACCGCACTTCTCGTACTGGATCATGGCGGTGCGGGCATATCCGTTGAGTCGGATGAGGAAGCCGCATATCGGCTTGTTCTCCTTGCGCATAGCCGAGTAGTATCGGGTACGCGCTGACTGGTCGAATTGCGAGCAGTAGTAATCGAGGAACGCCTCGCTGAATAGGCTCCAGCGCTGCTGCGTCTTTTGCGGCAGCTGGCGATACCAGTTATCAGCCGCTCGACCGAGACTCAGCGTGAATGGCTCGCACCACGAGTTTCGAGGCTGGCGAGTCCCTTTCATCGCATAAATGAAGCGCGTCAGCCACTGCAAGGAGGTATCGGAGCGGTACCGCTTGCGCTCGAACTCGGTGTTCTTGTCGAGCGAGCAGTGGGTACGCACTTCCAGGCACCTGTAGTTGGTCTGTTCCTCACCGTCGTAGCTGAGTCGGCGAGTTTGTGTCTTCACCGACTCGTTGGAGTCACTCCTGTCGTCCCATGGGTCCTCGCCGAGTTCCGCCTCGTCATCCCCGAAGTCAGCGATCCGCTTGGCAATGGTTGGCTCGGCTACGGGAGCCCGCTCCAGGCTGAACTCGGCGTGCAGCCGACGTTTCCAATGAGTCAGCTCGTTCCCAGCTCGACGGACATCCCAACCCGATAAAATCAAGCTGTGGGGCCGGCTCCTGCAGCGATAACCCATCGCCTTCAGCAGCAACGTCGTATCCTCGACGAGTTGGTCCAGACTGGTGCTGTGGATTGGATGAGTCAGCTCGGGTCCCAGCACCGGCCACTTCGCTTGCGCCATTGCGACCGGCGCAAACATCATCATCCACTCACTGTGGATTCTCATCTCCTCGCCGAGTCGCCTGAGCACCTTGTTGGCACTCGGCGTGTCAGCGTTCCGGGTTGCTCTTGGGATAAGGGGTGGACGTTCCCCTTGAGCAACCCCTTGATCACCATCATTTTCGTCTTCGTCCGCGCTTGGGCTCAGCTTGGCGACGAGGCTGCGCTCAACAGGGCGCGGATTTCCCATCCGACTGACCTGGAGCGACAACTCCTCCACTTCGCTGAGTAACTCAGCTGTCGACTTGACATATTCGTCGACTTCTTCACTCTCCTCATACTCATCATCATATCCTTGGCCTCGAGCGTCGCCATCCCCGAACTCGGCGCTCCGGGCCGCATTCATCGTCATGGGTGCAGCCAGCGGACTCGCCGAGTCCAAACTTCTGGCCGAGGATCCAGCTTGCGCTGGGCTTCCTCGACTCGGCGATAACGATCCCTTGGTCATCCTACTCACTTGATCTCACTCGACTTGGTGACTTGGTACCTTCGACAACACGCACACCGTATTCCAGGGTCGCGGCACCAGTTGTGGTGTAGCAGAACGCACAAATTAGTCCTTGCACACAGACACAACAATCGCCGAGCTAGTCGGTGCTTATTGGCCTGTGCTAGGTTGTCTCCAGCGGTCCGGCCCTTCCGGGACTTGTCCTTGGCGCGCTCGGCGAGTTCCTTGCCCTACCCGGGCCGACTTGTCTCTTGGCGCTGCCTGTCATCACCCTACAGGCTATGCCTCTCGGGTGCTGATGGCAGACATAATCCAGCCCGCACAGGGACTTACCGGACAGAGTACGCTTGTCTTGGACTTGGAAAATTCTGCTCTGTTTGTCTGTTATCTCTCCGGAGAGCCGCTAGGGCTCTTATCTACTTTTCCCTGCGTCCTATACAAATACCTAATGAAATGAAGGAGTTTTGGATCTCAACTGACCCCTCACTGAGTCCCTATGTAACTATCTTGAGATCCCGCTGACTTCTTGACTGAGTGAGAATTACCGTATCTTCTCTCACTTTGCAACTCCAGACCGCTCTGACTTTGAAACACTTTCGTACTCGGGTAGAATTACCGTGATCGCTCCACTCTGAGACAGCAGACCGCTCTCACTCTGAGACACGTGGTCAGTACCGTGGTCGCTCTGACTATGCAACACTAGACCGCTCTGACTTTGAAACGCCTTCGCTTGTCCAGGCTGCTGCCACCGAAAGTCGGTGTCGGGTCACATGCTGGTCATCGAATTTTGGTGTGGCACTACACCACAGTTGTCCGATGAAGCGCTCAAGCGCTGTCGTGTTGGCCTTCGTATCGAAGTCTTTGTGAAGCAGTGCCGACGCAATTGCGTAGTACTGGCAATTTCCAGTGCGTGGCGTTTGGATTTCTTGTAGCCCGCAGTCTTCCATCACTGTACTGGCCCTGACCTTTTCGTTGTGGTACGTGGACAACTTGAGTTTAAGGCATTATTCGTGACCTGATGCCACCGGGAGTTGCCGTTGATTCGCGATGGTTTGTCCTATGCGGTCGCGCTGCTTCGCAATCTCGGCAATACGTTGACAGAATAAATAGCGTACTTCATCGGCGATCGTGCGACCTGGGTCAGGGGGGGGGGGTAGTGGGTCTAACTTGACTCGCTACTTTTGCTTACACGTTGCACTACGTGTATGAGGAAGCGTACGTAGTTAGTAATTACTTGAGTTAATTATACTTGAATCCACAAGTATAATTTAAATTAGATAAGACTCCAAGTGACTTAGATTAGGTAAAATGAGAACTGTATTGTTTGTAAATTGATCTTCCTCTAAAATCTGCTAAAGCTGTTTATCATCTATGAAAGGAGTTGACAGCAGCTGGCTGTCAGAGCCCCGCCAATATGCACGTCTCTAATTGGTAGAAAGATGCTGCTTTCTACCAATAGGATCTTTGGGTAGGTGTGGAGTACTCATTGTGGTGGCGTATCCATTGGTGTGACTTACACCAAGGTGAGGAAGTATCTAAAACTTTTAACAGATATCTTATCTGTTAAAATCGCAAGTGACTTGTAGCCACTTGTGCGTGTAACCCCGTTACACCATGCCCCCCCTTAAGGTTAGACGCGCGGGGTCTCCGCACGTCAATCTTCTGAATTGACCATTCGTCAATTCTCCGCGTTTGGAGAAGAAACCCGCGCTCATTCAACGATGAGCGCGCCCCAGAAGAAGAATCCGAAGGCGGTGGAGAGTCATCTCTCTATCGATGACTACTTCGAGCTCCAGAAGGCGAAGTATGGCGACGTCGTCGACTTCAACGACGATGATGAAGACTTGGAGGACGAGAAGGACTCGTCCTCGAAGCGCAAAGACTCAGTGTCGAGCGAATCGCTCGACCCCACGCTAAGACCATTCGCCCGCGTGAAGTGGACGAATCGGACGCTTCGAGTTCGAAGCGTTCGCGAACTGAGAGTGATACCCCACTCGCTTCCGCTGGGGCTCTCAGTTCTCCGCGCGCTGCGCCTGCAGCGCGCGATCCGTGGATGCCGTTCGCGTCCGAGATCACGGACCGTATGGGAACTCGGTACCTCCGAATGAGGTGCCGCTGTATGTGTGCAGCGCCATCAAAGATGGCGCTGTGGCTGCGGAGCTGTACTTTGATGCGGAAACTCATCAAAGGCGTGATTATTACATCGGACTCTTCCATGAGCTCCGATGGTTTCAAAGCAAGAAGACATCTTCTCGCAGCAAAGTGCCCGAGTGGCAGGCACTTTGTCAAAGTTGGAATGCTTTTGTTGAGAACTTCAACAAGAAGCCGAGTGCTTACCGTGATCGGATTAAGCAAGCGCGTGATTGCTTCGAGACATACTCGAAGCGTGGAAAGTTGGAGCAACTCCACGTTGCTGCGGAGGAGGCAAATGTGCCGTGCGCTGTGCCCGAGGGCTTTCAGTGCGCGAAGTGCTTCCCAGGCGCGGTCCGCTTGAGCGACCGCGACCTGAACGGGTACACGTCGTTCCGTGTGCCCGAGAGTCTCAAAGAGCTCCGTGCTAAGTTCTTAGCACGTGAGGGTTCGGGCGCTGGCGATGATCGCAGCGCTCGTATTACTTCCGCTGCACCAGCGCGTACTGCTCTTCGTACGCCCTCACCAGTTCCGGAACGTCCTCCAGCAAGACGTTCCGCGGCTCCCATGTATCTCGATGGGGAGGAAATCCTCTCCAACGAATACGAAAACGAGCCCCTTGAGGGTTCGTTTTCGGGATACTATGGTCAACAATCCGCTCAACAATCCAGCGGGTTGAGCCGCGGGCGTCACGGATCGGCGGTGGCGGGGGTGGGAACACGCCCCGGGTATGATCAGCCCCGAGCTGATCAGTACACGTCTCTCCACGACCGGGTGACCGCCGTGGAGCGTCTGCAGGGCGCTGAGTTCGCCGCCCTGAAGCAGGAGCTGGCGAACCAGAAGGCCCAAGTCGCGGCGGTCTCGCAGACCGCCTCGAATATCCAGGTCGAGCTGGGGACCCAGATGAAGGGGTTGCTCCAGCGCGTCCGCGCGCTGGAGGAGAGGTTGCTCGTCGCCGAGGCCAAGTCCTCCGCTTCTGCCTCGGCTCCTGCCGAGGCTTCGGGTCAGTCGAGCTAGATGGCTCGTGCTGCAGGTATGGCTTCAGCCGTCCGACGTAGAAGGTCGGATGGAGGCGCATGCTAGACGGTATGTCTAGCGTGTATGCGTTGCCGTGCCGTGCCAACACAGTGAACGGCCCGATGAAGCGCGGAGCAGGCTTGCTTGCTCCGAAGTCCGAAACTGCATGTTTAGGCAGGTTTTGAGTAGCTAACAAAACCAACGAACTAACTTTGAATTCATTTGTGTTGCCTCTGCCCACATTGTCTGCGTTCAGCTTCTGTTGATCAACAGAAGCTGCTATTGTGTCTTGGACAAACCGAATTACGGCTTGTCTTTTGGGGATGAAACTGATTGCATCCGAGCTGAAGTCATTCAGCTCGCTCTCCGCTAGAGGCCCGGTCTCTGCGTGGTTCTTTGTGGTGTCTGCGCCCTGCGCAGACCCGTGGTCGTTGGCCTTGTTGGTGGAGGAGTCTGCGTCCTGTGCAGACTCATGTGGTTTGTCCATTGATGCAGCTGACACTGTGCAAGTGTCAGCGGTTTTCTGCGGCTGCTGTATTGCAGTCGTAGATCCTCCCCCACTTAAAGTGGGAGCCATCACTCCGAGTAAACTCGGTAGACGTGGATGCCGCATGGCATTCACGTAGAATGGTGTATGCCCGGTCGAGGCATGCACTGAGTTATGGATGGCAAACTCTGCCATCGATAAGCACTCGCTCCAGTATTGGAACGAGTGAGCGTAGCTCTTCAACATATCGACGAGCACGCAATTTACGCGCTCGGTTTGACCGTCCGTCTGCGGATGATCCGCAGTCGACATTGAAAGCTGGCTCCCAAGAAGTGTAAACACTTCTTGCCATAGGTGCGCTGTGAAGCGCGGGTCTCTGTCCGACACGATGTCGGTCGGCATGCCATGGTGTTTGAACACCATGTCGACGAACAGACGGGCCGTCTGTTTCGCGGTCACTTCTGCCGGCACCGCAGCAGGATGTACCATCTTGCTCAAGCGGTCGACGAAGACCACAACACCGGTGTTCCCTCCGCTGTCCGGGGGAAGACCACAGATGAAGTCCAAAGACATGGACTTCCAACACTCCGACGGAGTCGGTAGTGATTGTAACGGAGCCTGCGCGAATGGCGCAGGCTTTACGCGTTGGCATACCTCGCAAGCACGGATGTACTTGCGCATCCACTTATACTGGTGGTGCCAGTAGAAGTCGCGCGTGAGAAGGACGTATGTCTTCTCACGTCCGAGATGTCCCGCTGTCGGGGCATCATGGTATTCGTACATGATCCTGAGTCGCAGGTCATGGTCATTCGGCACGACAACGCGGTCCGCGTTGTCGTCGACTGCATTATAAAGCAGTATTCCGTCGTGCACTCGATAGCGGTGTGCACGCGCACGAAAGTGCTTGGGCAGCTTCTGACGGGACTTGTCAGAAGGCGCTGTGCCATAGGCCAGCAAGAGTTTCGCGTCCGCGTCGTGCGCGTCCGCGGTCTTCCCATCACCCAACAGGGACGATGTGGGTTTGCTTGATCGCATGACGTCAATGGTATTGCCGTCAGCAGTTTCCGCGTAGTCCGGCCGACGTGATAACACGTCGGCCACTACATTCAATCATCCGGGTTTGTATTCGACCCGGAAGTTATACTCCGCAAAGAATGAGAGCCATCTCGCCATTCTCTGTGAAATGTGTGGTGACTTCACTGCAGTGCGCAGTGATGCATGGTCGGTGTAGATGACAAATGGTTTACCTCCAAGCAAATACACTCGGAATTTCGCGAGTGCGTATTTCATGGCAAGGTGTTCCTTGTCATGTACCGGATAGTTGCGCTCAGCTGGCTTCAGCTGACGCGATCGGTAGTAGACGACACGATCACGGCCCTCGTGATCGTGCTGCATCAACGCACATCCGATCGCGAAGTCGGATGCGTCGCACACTACGTGAAATGACCGATCTTGGTCGAATGCCTTTTGGCAATCGGGTGTCCAATTCCACACAGCTTCTTTCTTAAGAAGCTGTGACAGCGGGCGGATCTTGCACGCATAATCCTCCACGTACTTGCACAAGTACGTGGCCAAGCCAAGGAACTGCCTCAGTTCCTTGACACTTGAAGGCGTTGGCCATTCGTTAACCACTCTGACCTTTTCCGGGTCAGGGCGAACACCATTTTTCCCTACGAGACACCCGAGGAGGGGTATCTCGCTCGCCCCGAATATACACTTCTTCAGATTCGCGTAGAGCTTATGTTTTCGCATAAGCTCAAGTAGCTGCCGGAGATGCATCCTGTGCATCTCTACGTCGGTCTTCACGTCCACAGCTCGGCTGTGGATGAACACATCATTGAAGTAGCTCGGTGCGAAGTCGCTCACCGAGCGCAACAAGTGCGTCACGCACCTGTTGAAGGTCGCAGGGGCGTTCTTAAGCCCCTGCGGCATCACTAGCCATTCCCAGAGCATGCCGCTTGACGTGCTCACTGCCGTGAGAGGGATATCGCTCTCACGCATTAGGATCTGATAGAATCCGTCTCGCAAATCGAGAGCACTGTAAACGGTGCTCCCGGCCATCGAATCGATGATAACATCTTTTCGTGGTATCGGCGTCTGTGCCGGTACCGTCGCATCGTTCAGCTTGTTATACGCATGAACGATGCGCCATCCGCCCTGTGGCTTTTTGACACAGAACGTCGGAGTACTGTGCGGGGACTTTGATTCACGCACTTGTCCTGCTTTACGACGACTTTCAAAGAAGTCGTCGATCGCTTTTACTTGCTCTCGCGGCAGTGGCCACTGCCGCGTGACACAGTACTTCGTGCTCGGCACGAGATCAATCTCGTGTTGAATACCCTTATCCTGCGGAAGCTCCGCAGGAATCTCTTCCGGGAGTACGTCTTTGTACTCCCTCAATAATTCGTAATAGGGACTCGACTTCAGCGAGTCCCAACCTTGTTCCTCGAAGCGCTCCCGCTTCGTCTTCGCACTGAGAGTGTCTTCACTCTCAGTGGTACTTCCCATGAAGAGCTGCCTCAGCTCTTCGCTCTCGCTCGCCGTTCTTTCGCTGTCCGAAAGAACGCAGACTTGCTCGATGCCTCCATCGTGCAAGTCGCGTGTGAAGCGCTTCCAGCTCATGGCTGGAAGCGAAGTCAACTCCGACGCCGTCGTCGGAGGACTAGCGAGTTCCATCTCACGATACTGGAATCCAGTATCGGTGCGCGTGAAGACGCTTAGCGTCTCGACGTCCGGCGTCACCGCCTCAGTCTGCCCAGCAGACGGTTCTCGCGGCGTCTCGGTCCCGGACCGAGACTTGCGCAGCGTTCTCCGCATGCGCCGTCTTCTTGTTGTGCGGAGCCCGGCTCCGCACAGTTGTTCTTGTGGTCCAGGCCCGGCCGTGGACAATTGTTCGCCGGCGGACCCTGTCCGCGGGCGCGCGATATCAAGCCCGGCTTGACCGCATGTTCCTTCGTGCAGTCCGGCTGCACGACAGCATGCAAATTGCGTCAGTACGGTACGTTTACAACCGTCCGCGCTGTTTGCAGCGTCAACTCCCGGAGTTGACACGCCTTCGTCACCTCGACGCCATTCATTGGCGGAGCCCCTCATTACTGAGGGTGCGTCGGCTCCCGGAGGCGAGGCGTCGTTGTCGACCTGACCTCTTCGGGTCAGGGACTGTCCCGTACACACTTGAATGTGAGTGTTGGTTCTCGGAACCAGTACATCTTTTTCTTCTGACGTCGCCAGCATTGCCGACGTTGATCTCACTTGTACGCGCCCTCGCGCACTTCTTGGGCACTCCGGGACAGCAGCATTAAGCGGTGTCTCGACTGGTGAGCCGCGCGCACCTGCTGGTGCGTGCGCTGCGGTAACAGGACCATTGCACTCGGTTCCGAAGTCGCGACCGAAGCGCACGAGTGTGCGTTTCCTCCAGTCTATTACCGGATCATGTCGTGAAAGCCACGGCATGCCCATTACCACGTCGAATTTATCGTCCATGTCCAGGACGATAAAGTGTTCGACAAACACTCGTTGTTTGTACGAGAAGCGCACGTTCACGACGCGCTTCTCGGTCTTCACGATGGCACCTGTTGCCAGTCGTACCTCCAGAAGACTTCGAGGTACATTTACCTCCTCGAAGTCAAGTCTCAGCAGACTTCGTAGTCGAACAAAGTTGTTCGACGCGCCTGAATCTACCAAAGCTCGAAGAGAGTCACTCGCTCGCTTCGAGTAAACCTTCAAGATGACCAGGTTCGGCCTGTCATCTTGCTTCTTGCAGCGAGAGCTAGTCTCACTGGGGGCTGCAGTCCTCAGTGTCGCGTGCCCGATGTCGGCACATGTTACTGCATTACCAGTAGGGCGCCCCGCGCCTACTGGATGTTCGCGTTTTTGTCTGTTCGCGGCGATGCCTAGCACCGCCACGACGGCCACCTTCAGGGGGCATGGGAGCTGTGCACTCCCGTGCAAAGTGACCGATCCTTCCGCACCGGAAGCATCGCACGTTACCTCCCTGCTGCTGGTAACCAGCAGTTGTTGCGTTCGAAAGGTCTATTGGCTCCGGATCTCCCGTCCTCGCTACCGGGCGCGGTTGCGGCCTCGGTACGTTTACATGGAGTTTAGCCTGTCGCAGGCTAAACCCTTCTTGCATGGCAAGGGCGATTGCAGCTTCGAGAGTACTCGGGTACTCTCGGAAGAGATAGGTCTTCACGGGCCCATCTCTAAGTCCCTTCATGAACGTGACGACCTTTGTCGCCTCGTCAATTGGATTGGTCACGATATTTGATACCAAGTATCGTGCGCGCTGCGCGTAAGCATGAACGTCATGCTTACCCTGCTGAAGGTCGAGGAACTCCGCCCTCGACCGGAACTCGTTTTGCGGGGGCTCAAACGCTTGTTTGAGCTCCTCTTTGAACACTTCGTACGTGCTGAAGCACGTAGGATCGGAGAGTCGGCGTCCGTACGCCCAACCCCTCGCGCGTCCGCCAAGACATAACATGGCGAACGCGACCTTCGACAGCGGGTCGACGATGCGTCGAGCCGCTATGGCTGTGTCGAGTTCGACAAGCCATCGGAGGAGAGGCTCGCCCTCTCTTCCCACGTAATTGCTTACGCTCAACTTTAATGGTTGAGCACGCGGTGTCGTCCCTGACGACGCCGTCACTGAGGAAGCAGCGTCACGCTGCTCCTTCATGATGAACCCCAGAGCAACACCATGTTGCTCCGTCGGCGATAGCGTACGCGGCATTGTAGCTATCGCCGCTTCTCCAATGACTGTTGACAGTCGTTGGAGGGCTTCCCACTCTAGGTCAGACAGGTGGGGGCAGTCAGCACATGTTGTTCTCGGCTCCGCGTTCGTACACCGCGTACGAACGTCAAGCAGTCGGTCGTTGGACGGACTACAAAGTGCTACCAGGTGTAGTGGGTCTAACTTGACTCACTACTTTTGCTTACACGTTGCGCTACGTGTATGAGGAAGCGTAAGTACTTAGTAATTACTTAGGTTAATTATATTTGAATACACAAATATAAGTTAAGTAAGATAAGACTCCAAGTGGCTTAGATTAGGTAAATTGAGAACTGTATTGTTTGTAAATTGATCTTCCTCCTAAATCTGCTAAAACTGTTTATCATCTATGAAAGGGGTTGATAGCGGCTGGCTGTCAGAGCCCCGCCAATATGCACGTCTCTAATTGGTAGAACGATGCTGCTTTCTACCAATAGGATCTTTGGGTAGGTGTGGAGTACTCATTGTGGTGGCGTATCCATTGGTGTGACTTACACCAAGGTGAGGAAGTATCTAAAACTTTTAACAGATATCTTATCTGTTAAAATCACAAGTGGCTTGTTGTGCGTGTAACCCCGTTTCAGAGGGGGGTCCACAGCAGGCACGTTTTGGGCTCTCTCAAGTGATTTAGTCGCGTTCCCTTCCTGCGAGCGGCCCGTGTTCGTGGAGACGGTCATCGGAGTAAATGAATCCTCGTGTTTCCTGCTGTCGGGGCGGTCCTTGCTAACGGTATGTCATGTATCACTGTCAGGTTCCGCGCTGACCTGCTGTAGTTTCTTCCTCGTAGGGGAATGCTCAAGAAGCCTAACAGGGTTGTGCGCCTGGTACTGCTGCTGGCGGTTGCGTGTGTCTGCAGCCAAGAGAGTCGGATGCCTGGAGGTAGTTTCGGTAGTTTCATCAACCCAAAGCTCCGACAGCTCGGATAAGCTGGTTATCGTCGATGGTTGTTGCGGGAGCTCAGAGATGATTGAAGCAGTCACTGTTAGACAGTAGTACGTGCTCCAGTAGTTATCCGTCACTGTGTACGTCGATCGGATATACCCGGTGGCCCCGCAGGCGAAACATGGCGGCACTGGACTGCGGCTGACATGGTGGATCAGGATCTTGGTGCCCTGCCAGTTAATAAAGTGCATGTCAGCAAGAAACTGAGGAAAGTGTGAGCTCCGGAAGAAGATATCCCATTCCCATGTGTCCGTCTGAAGGGTTTGGCCACCTACTCTCGGTTCTTGCCAAGTCATGTACACCCCGGTGAAGTTGGCCTGGATGTACGCATCGATTGCAGCCTCGTCTAGGTAGCGGGATAAGTTAAGCAACGGACATGGTAGTGTTCACGCGGCTGCTCATGACGAATTCCATCTACGCCCACTTGTCGCGCCCATACCATTCTCGATCGTTGCTCTTGTTCCATCGGGGTCTCGTCCACGGTCTCATGGGCATTACGGAGCGGGAAGTGCCGATTACGGAATAGTAATCTGTTGAACTCCTCGTTCCATTCCGTTGCGCGTTCACGTGTCCATAAGATCAAGTGCACAGCATGGCGGCCGTGGTCGTAGCAAATTTGTTTTGCTTCAGTACAATGACTTTCGCCGGACCACTATTGTCGATCCCTAGCAAGAATTCGCTCGTAAAGCGTTTTCGTGTTTGGGATTGCGGATAGATCTTGAACTTGGGGTCAAGCTGTAAGATGAGGTCTCCTTCGACTTGCGCTCGAATGATATTCTGGATCCGTCGGAGTGCCTGTTGAGTGCACACCCGTTTTAGGAAATCCGGTAGCCTGGCGCAAAGGATCGTGCCTTCGACTAGTCGCTGAATTACATTTTGCTCTTCCTCGGTCGGTTTACGAATCACACTTGGGTACCCATAGCGGGTTTCGCAGAGCTCACGTAGGGCCAGTATCTCTTCCGGTTTGTACGCATTGCAGAGAAAACGAAACGGAGATGATCCTCCCTCCGGCGCTGAGGTGGACAGCTCTTGATGTTCAAACGTGCGTTGCGACCATGGGTTCCCGATCGGTCCTGGTTGCGCTTGCATTGCTTTTTCAAGCATATCAAGATTTTCGCTAAGGGAGTTACGGGATCTGTAAATGGCTCGGGTCAGGGTTTGCAGTTTGGCTCTCCATTTACGCGCAGTTGCGGTAGCTTCCTTTATGTCCGCTAAAAACAAACGAAGCATTTTTTTCAGTTTCCATCGGCTCCAGTTCCGGGTAGCGTCGGCGTGTTGGTAGCAGCCACTCGGGTCGGCAAACACTTCAGCAAAGAGCTGATACAGGAAATCTGCCACGTTGTCGACCTCCATAGCTTGCTGGACTGTGAGTCCCTGGAGTTGGATCTTCAAATACGCGTACATTTCGACGAACGAGAACTGCTCCGCTTCCGCATCGTCGTAGAGCATTGGCTCCGATGACGTCCCCATCGACTCATCGTCCGGCGCGTTCTTAGCAGCATTGGGCTCTCCATCCGAGACGCTCTTCTTTTCTCCATTGGCCTCGCAGGGGCCGCCGGTTGGAGGAGCTCCTTCGCTATCCAGCAGAAACTGGGGAGCCGAAGACTCCTACTCAGGCGGTGAGACGTTCTCTGATCCAGCGACCGGTGATGTCAGGTCAATCACCTGGTGCTGCGCTTGTTGGAAGTGTTCCTCCCCTCCGTGATCGGGTGGATCGCTTGGTGGGCTCTCGACCGGCCGCGCTAGGTGCCTATCCATCCCGTGGGGCCGCCTTCGAGAAGTTCGAGGTGCCCCTAATAGAAGACTGTGGTGAAGTGAATTTCAAGTTTTGGAGAGAAGGAAGTAATAGATCCAGACTGCGTCACAAATCCGCAAGACTGACGGACCTGGATCCCGACCCTGGAAATGGAGGCAGATTATTACTGGTGGTGGATTATTACTAGCGGCGGATCTGGGCTATGGGAAGCTTTGCGAGATGCATGGAGTGTGTGGAAATAATATTCAATGGACCCCGAAGATGATGCAGGGCGCGAGGATGCTAGATCCAAAGGTTGGAGGGATTTGATTCCTGGATCTGGAGATATGCTTTGGATCTGAGACAGTGGCCTGGCGGAGGTAATGAAGAGACACGCAAGGAAGACAGAAAGGCCACGTAGAGTTAGTAGGCAGTGATGGAACGATAGGATCCACAGGGATGATAGGATTTTGGGATAGGACCGGACTTAACTGTGGTGTAGGAAACATCAGTTTTGTGGAGCACCCAGGTGGAACAGTGTACCAAATCCGCCTAATAGTGGAATCGACGGTACTACTCGGCTGGATGGTACACTGTGCCAGACCGCCGAGCTCGCCGCGCTCGCAGTACCGAGACGGCCAGGAAAGCAGCACCGACGGTACTACTCGGCTGGATGGTACACTGTGCCAGTCCGCCGAGCTCGTCGAGCTCGCAGGCTTCACGAGCGCACTGCGGCCGACTGAATGGGAATCAAGAGCACCGGAGACCAAGGACGGTTGGCGCCACGCAAGGAGAAGACGCACGTACGGCGGGCCGAGTGCGGGGACGCTAGGAGACGCTCAGCCGAGTTCAAGGCAGTTTCCAGGCCTTGAGCTCGGCTAAACAGAGCCGCCGGTCGCCCAGTCGACGCGGTGCACGGCCAGAAGGCGCACAAGAGGACCAAGCGTGAGCCCGGCGAGCCCAGCAGCACTCAGCCGAGTCGGCGAGACCTCCCCGTCGAGCTCGCCGGGTTATCCGGACAACTTATCCGGCTCCGCCGAGTTCGAAGCGTCGCTGAGAGGGTGAAGGGTCGGCCGAGATCCGAAACCACTCCATTTCACTTGATATTTGTATAGGACCTTAGGAATAGCGGAGGCACCCTTTCAGGGCGCCCAGGAGACTTAAGAACAAACAGAGCAGAATTTTCTAGGCCCACAACACGTGCACACTTTCGGGTAAGTCCCTGCACGGGGTCGGATTATGCCTGCCGTCGGTACCCGAGAGGCATAGCTTGTAGGGTACTCGACTGGCAGCGCCAAGAGATTAGGTCGGCCCGGGATTGGGCGTTGGGTGCTCGCCAAGTGCGAAGGAAAAGTCTCGCTAACTCAGCGAGCCGGTACGCCGGACAGCCCGGGTGCCGTTACTCTTCAAGTCGGGTTGCTTCTGCCCCGGCGGCCTGCAAAAGCGCTAGCGCGCCGCCGTCCATCCTTTGGTGGAGGGCACAGGAGTTTGTGAACGGAGTCCGCTAGCTCGGCGGATCTCCGGAGGAGTGGACCTTGGTTGACAGGTGTCGGGGAGAGGCGAGACACCCGCTGTCCCGGTTGGGCCGAACCGCGAGGGGACAACCCCTGCGCAGGCCAACAAGCGCCGACCTAACTCGGCGATTGTTGTGGTTTGTGCTGGAGATCCACATCTGACGATATTTGTGTGTTCTGCAACACCACAACTGGTGCCGCGACCCGGGAACAGGGGTGGGCTTGGGTTTCGAAGGTACCAGCTAACCAAGGTTTGAGAAGAGCAAGGAGAGAGAAGATGGTCAAGGGAATTGTAACGTCGAGCCTGGTGACGGCCAGAGCTAACTCGGCGGAGCAATCCAACTCGACAGACGCGACGGCGGCGATGGTTATGGACGCGACGGCAGAAGTGACGCCCTCCGTCTCGTTTGACGATGAGAAGGCCCGAGACCATGGAAGTGATGATGAGGAAGAGTTGGAGATGAAGGCCGAGTATGACGCGGTGAAGCCGACAGCGGAACTACTCGACGAAGTCGAGGAGTTGTCGCTACAAGTTGGGCGCATGGGAAACCCGCGCCCAGTTCAGCGAAACTTAACCGCCGAGCTCGGCGATGATGCGGACGATGATGGTGACGACGTTGCTCCAGGGGACCGTCCGCCCACAATACCGCGAGCGACGAAGAATGCGGATACGCCGAGTGCGAACAAGGTTTTGGCTCGACTCGGCGAAGAGATGAATACGCAGAGTGATTGGATGGTGATGTTTGGGCCGGTGGCGATGGCCCAAGCGAAGTGGCCTGTGCTGGGGCCGGAGCTGGCCCAGTCAGTGAACAGCAGCGACATTAACCAGTTGGCGGAGGACACTATGCTGCTCCTGAAGGCGATGGGGTATCGGTGTACGAGTCGACCCAGCAGCTTGATGCTGGAAGGATGGACCCCAATGCGAGCCTCGCTGGAGTTGATGCGGTGGAAACGGCGACTGAGGTGGGCGTTCGGGCTCGAACACCCGGCGGGACCTCGGCAATCGATCGCAAAACGAACCGCCGAGCCACAGCAACTCGGCGAAGTCCCCAGCAGGATGCCATTGCCGAAAACGCCGGAGACGAAGAAAGGTCGGCGTGAGGTGTTCCGGGCGACGGAAGGGACCCCGTACTTTGAAGACTCCCACATGAAGACTCCTGTGAGAGAGAGGTCGAGTGGGGCCCGGTACGCCGAGTTCTACGACGCGGCGGACGAAGCCGAACTCGGCGGAGACGACGCCGATGAGGAAAGGGACTACCACGACTCGGCGGAAGACTCGGCGCAGGCGGTAATCAAGCGACTGAGCTTCGACGACACCGACAGCGACAGGACCCAGTACTTGGAAGTGCGTACCCACGCTTCGCTGGACAGGATTGCCGAGTTCGAAGGAAAGCGTTACCGCTCTGAAGCCTCGCTCCAGTGGTTGAAGCGGTTCATCTACGAGATGAAAGGCACGAGGATGGCACAAGATGCCTGGTGCGAGCCGTTCTCGCTGAGTTTGGGGCGAGCGGCGAAAGGATGGTACCGCCAGCTGCCGAAGAAGACTCAGCGGAAGTGGAATCTTCTCAGCGAGGCATTCCTGGACTATTACTGCTCACAGTTCGACCAGTCAGCGCGTACGCGCTATTACTCAGCTCGACGCAAGGAGAACGAACCTGTGTGTGACTTCCTGATGCGCTTGAACGGATATGCGAAGTCGGCCAAGATCCAGTATGAGTCTAAAGGACCAGACGCCGCTGATCACGTCGAGCACTTCTTGTTGAATTGTGGAGACGACGACATCATGGACCTGCTCTATCCGCAGCAACTCGACGACATCAAGAAAGTTGAGAAGATTATCAACCAGAAGATCCTGGGGGGAAAGCGGAAGAAGCAGCGAGACCGGTTCGTGGGACATACAGTCGAGATGGGAAGCGGTCTGAGTCGACTCGGCGGAGTGACCTCCGCCGAGACGACCGGCGTAACGAACGTCGAGATGACCGACAAGGAGATCGCCGATATGACCTACACGGAGATCGCCGAGATGACCGACGCGGAGATCGCGGAGATCGCCGAGATGGCCGATGCGGAGATCGCCGAGATGGCCGACGCGGAGGTCGCCGAGATGATCGGCGAGATTATCGCCGAGACAACCGGCGACAGCGCCGAGATGAGGGCCGGGACCGCCGACCTGCAGCAGCTGCAGTGCTGGAGGATGATCCATACGAGGTGGCGGACCGGCGACGCATGGCTCGGTACGATTCCGAGAGCGACCGCAGCGAAGACAGCTATCATAGCTACTCGGACTCGGCGGACGACTCGGAAGAAGACTACCTAGACGCTGGGAACGTGAGCGATCGCGGTCGTTGGTCTGGTGATCGCAACAACTCGGCGAAGACACCGAGTGGTGATGTTCGCCGAGTTCCGCCCGGGGCAACTGAGCGAACTGGGCGGCCCGCTGAGAGCCGGGACTATGATAGGCGTCGTGACTCCCGTGAGCGCCCACCGTACGGCCCTTGTGCCGCCTGTGGTGGAGCCAACCACTCCGTCCACTTCTGTCGTCGACGATGCAAGTTCTGTGAGCAAGTCCATGATGCACGGCAATGCGAACTGTTCCAACGCTACGAGAAGCTGGCCTCATTTGTCAAAGCAAATGTCGACAAGTCCAAGGTGCCGGATGATTTACTAGACCTCTATACGCCGAGTGATTTAAACTCGGCGGCCCGCCAACACTGACTGGGTTGGACACTACCGGGCTGCCACAGTCCGCCGAGTCGGCAGTAGAAGCGAAATTTGTGTTTGCTTTTGTCGGCGAAGCAAAATGGCCCGAGGAACGGAGTGAGGACGGTGACGGTGCAAGTGAATGCGACGGTAATGGCAATGAGCTCGACGGATCGGACGAAGAACGCCGAGCGATAATGAACAGTGCAGTTGTGACTCGGCGGATGAGAGGGTCGGTGACGACCACGAAGGTTATGAAGTTGCTCCCTGGAGAAAGATTGGGGTGGTGGTCGTCCCAGAAGTTCGACCGCCGAGTTCGAATGAGAGCGCTCGTGATGGGAGCGGTGAACGACCAGCGAACGAAGATCCTACTGGATACGGGGGCGAATGTGACGGTCATAACAGAAGCATTCGCCGTAAAGCTGCGGCTGAAACAGCGAGTCGTGAGCCAAGATATGCAGATCGATGTACAAGGCATTGGGGAATACAAGGTCCCGACTTAGACCAAGGCGACTGTGAAGGTGACACTCGGCTGGGAATTGGCCTACGGGTTCGATGTGTGGGTTATGAACCATCATGCAGGAGTCGACCTGATCCTGGGGACCGACTTCATGATCCCCGCGGGGATCCGACTCGACTTGTTTAACTCGACGGCCAAACCGCCCGACGAGGTGACTGTTCCGTTGCTCCGGTCGAAGAATGCAGCGGAAATGCCGCGGGACAGCCTGTACATCACAGACGGGCCTGCGGAGCCTATAAGCTTGACGAGTAGGCTCCCCGCCGAGTTCAAGTTGCGTAAGCAGCAACCGGACGACTCGACGCATGACTTGTGGGTGCGGCGCACACGAAACTGGGTCTCCAGTGTGATCGTCAACCGGAATGGCAAAGCCGTGCGCGTGGTGCTCACGAACGTGAGGTCAGTGGCCGTCTGGTGCCCTGCCCACTTCTCAGTGATTGCTTGGGACCCATATGGCGTGCTTCCCCCCGAGGGATACGTCCGATTGAACTCGGCGAAGTACAGAGATTGGCAGGTTCTCGCCTATGAAGCGGCTATCGACAAGGTTTTGTTGAAGAAGGAGCGACAGCTGTATGATGAGTGGCTGGCACGACAGCCACTGGCGGTGGAACGTAGACCGTACACGAAGCCTGAAGAAGTGATTGCTCGCCCCCTAGAAGAAGGAGAGAGACCAGAGCTCACGTGCGCCCAGCAATGGGAGCTGATTGCCAAGCGCGAGGAAGAGTCAGCCGAGTCTGCAGGCAGGACGGATCTGTCCGGGCCGCCGGCCACGGATGTGGACCACGTTATCAACTCGGCTAGCAGCAATTGGAACCCCTGGGATGACTTAGCCGAGTCGAGCCCTGATGGAAGGGATGTCGTTGAGGGAGCCAATCGCTCTACCCCGAATCGCTGCCTAGATATGGATGAAAATTCGGCCGATCCGAGCGATCCCGACTCACTGAGTGACTCAGCTGAGCCGAGATCATGTGGCTGACTGGCCAGAGATCCTGTTGGCTCTGACGGTGACCCCCCCCCCACGTCAGTCGAGTTGATCCTGGAGGAGACTGGACCGGGACCACCTACCGGTCGACTCGGCTGTGAAGAGATCGACGTCGGCGGTGTACCCTTGGACGGGGACCCCGAAGGAGGCATCCAGCTACGCTGTCACTCGGCCGCGCGACTTGGCGAAGAATGGAAAGCTAAGGAAGATCAGCGGTCCGCCGAGTTCGAACACTGGAAGGAGAAACTCGGCGGGTATGGAAGCTGTTCATGGATCCTGTGGCGATTGCCCGAGTGGTGCATTGAGATCGCTGCGAGCGCGCACCTTCAGTCGACCACGGTGAACTTAGCCGAGTATACCGGCATGAGCAACGGGGTGACCGCCGCCTTGGTACGCGGGGTCACTGAACTGATAATCGTGGGCGACTCGCGGCTTGCGATCCAGCAATCCATGGGGGTGATCGCGTGTAAGGGGGAAGTGCTGCAAGTCGAGTTGGCACGCCACAAGAGGTTGGTCGAACTGCTGAGTTCGGTTCAATACCTTCATGGAGGGCGTTGCTACAACGCGGCCGCCGACTCCCTTGCGTCGGAAGCCCTGGAGAACAAGGCAGGTCGCGTAATTCTTCGTCGGGAGAGAAAAGCCGAGTTGAGGAAGCTGAACAGAATCCCGGAGGTCATCTACAGGGGCATACCCGGAGCATCCAACTTCCACGGCTCAACAGCTCATGTCAGCGTAAGGCCGAAGAATCAAGTTCGCCGAGTTCATTTTGGCGATAGTTATCAAGAAGGCCACACCGAAGACGTTGCGAATTCCACCACAAAGAAGTTCGCGTCAACTGAGTGTCAAGATTTGTCAACCTCGCCGAGCTGCATCCCGCCGAGTTCTAACAAGTGCAAAAATTGCGAGTCGCACCAGGCCAGCACAAATTCGCCGAGTAGGGCATCAAGTCGAAGTCGGTGATAATCCCTTTCTGGACTCGGCTGACACCGTCTCAGTGTCAATACAAGCTGAGCAACGACGAGGAACAGCTGAGTCCGAAGATAAGAAGTTGAGGCAGGTCAACTCGAAGGCGCTACCCCAAGACAAACTCGGCGACCTCAGTCCTCACCGAGAAGCCGGCGCCCAGAGAGAAGTCGAGTTGAAGAGCGGTCCGACAGCTGAGAAAACGCAGCACACCGAGAAACCTAGAGCTCGGCTGGGCAGGAAGAAATGCGAAGCCCAGATTGAATCCGCTGACATGGCCGCGTCAGTAAAACGTCCAGTCGCCGAGTCTGCAAGGCACCCTTAAAGGAAGGAAGCCGAGTTTGGTTGATTATGGAGCACGTAAAGCCTCGCGTGAAGATGAAGCTTGTTCGTTGCTGGCGTATACCGTTTGTGGCGAAGAAGAAGGCCGATGATCACAACAAGAAACGTGAAACCCGTCTGCAAATGGTGCCGGTTGCAGATGAGGGCTAAGTTACTGCACCACATGTTGACCACCCGCCGAGTGATAAGCAGGCTCGGCGGAATGGAATTGCTACTGCTGAAATTGGATGGAATGTATTGATGAGATGATGGATTACGAATTACACTGAGTTACACAAGCTACATACGACTATGGCACTGCCGAGCTAAGTTACCTCGTAAGACCTGAATGCAAATCGCCAAGTCTCCGAGCTGTGGCCGGCGTTGACCTCGGCTATGCTTCGCCGAGTTCAAGTTCGGCTGGGGCATACCGAGATCAAGCTCAGCCGAGTCCAATTTCGACTGGGGCATGTCGGCGTTGACCATAGCTGTGCCTCGCCGAGTTCAAGTTTGGCTGAGGCATACCAAGATCAAACTCAGCTGAGCCAATCGAGTCTGGGGCATGTCGACCATCTGCAACAAAACAAAAGTGAAAACTGTCCGCAAATGGTGCAAGTTGCAGGTGAAGATTAAAAGCTATTGCACCAAGTGATGATCCACCGACTCGGCGAAGACCAGCAGGCCGAGTCGAGCTGAAGAAAGCTACTGCGTCAAACTGCATACGTTATATGAATTACGAAATGGAGATGTGGAAGAAAATGAACCGTATCAAGCCGAGTTGCGACATCACCCCTGACCGTCGCGTCCCGACGATGGCGCCGAGTCCGCAAGCGAAGCCACGAATGCCAGCAAAGTAACAGCGCCTCCCCGTCGAGCTCGACGCAATTGCGGAGCTCGACGCCTAGTAACCGTAGCCGAGCTCGCGGGGGCAGCGGGGCTGGGTACGATCGAAGTAGAAGTACCAGTCGAGTTGGACTTCGCCGAGTCGAAAGGGTCGTCCGGAAAAGCTGGACTGAATAGTGAGTGTGTCAGCGAAGGCCCGCACAACTTCGGCGAGCTGAGCTGGGACCCAGGCGTCGAGTCGAGATCTTCCACTGACTTGAACTGGAGCTGGACTGATACTTGCCTCCAGCAGGATACCCCTTCCAGCCGTGTTGTACCGCAGTATACCAGGCGGGGTGTGAGCCAGCCTCCACACCAAGTGGCGCCGATCTCAACATGGGTCCAGGTCAGACGAGCTCCAATCCAGCTAAGTTGCTGCATGTCGAGATCGAACTCGGCGAAGGTTGAGTTCGGCGGGGTTCGAACCAGAGTACTAGCCTGGTCCGCCGAGTTCAGCGCGATCTCCTGGAGACGCCACAGCATGACACTACAGCGATCAGCTGCAACCCACTCGATCGACACAAGTATCGCGGACTTACCCTGCTAACGGAGCTGGTGCTTACCCAGTCGAGCTCAGCGGGCTAACGGATCGAGAGCTGGTGCTCATGTGGAGAAGCGAATTCCGGGAAAGGGGTGATTGGGAGCAATCGGCAAAAAGATGGATCTTGACGGAGTCACTATACCGCGGAAGTGACACCCGAGAAGCCAGATCGAGGGGATCTGGTGATGTGGGTGGATCGAGGCTGTCAGATGTGTGTGGCGTCAAAGGGAGACTACTGGATACTACAAGATGACACAGAAGACGTCTACATACGGCAGAGGGCCAGATCCGCACTATCGGAAGTAGTTGGATCCAGATCACATGTACCCATGTGGATCCAGACCCGGGTCACCTGTACCCGGGCGGATCTGAGCTTCTGAGGGATGAGTAGGATACGCTAAGCGGTGGATGGAGCTTACGCCAGCCGAAGGACCCCAGATCAAGACAAGTTAACCCAGATCAGGGACGGTGGGATCCGGATCACATGTACCCATGTGGATCCAGATCCAGATCACATGCACCTATGCGGATCTGGTCCTCTGAGAGGTGGCAATGGCAAGCGAAGTGGAGAAAGTAGTTTGCGACGACCCAAGGACTCAAGATCAGCGAGGATCAGCGTGGATCAAGCGGATTTGGGAGAGGTGGATCCAGATCACATGTACCCATGTGGATCTAGATCTGGATCCCGTACGCCAGGGCGGATCCAAGCCTCTGGTAGACGGCTAAGACGAGGAACGCGAGGAAAGGAGGTCGCAACAGCACAGGGACCCCAGATCAACGCAGATCGACCCAGATCAAGGCACTTCGGAGATCAGCGGATCTGGATCTGGGGATCTGGTGATCTGGCGGATCTGGGACTCAGTGGGTGATCTGGTGGCTACAGCTCAACGGAGGGAATAAGCGACGATGCAGTGAAGGTAGAGGTGGTCCGTAGAGCCGGCAGGTACAGATGGGAAGATAATTCGGATTGGGTGATTGGATTTTGGGATAGGATTGGACATAACCATAAATCAGAGTCTAATTTGCCTTGGACAACGCAAGTGCCTTCGCCTTCGCCTGGAATCGGGATCGACATTGGCCCACCAAGAAGCGGCAAGGTACTGGGTAGCAGATCTAGTGTTGGTTGAATAATCTGGATAATATATTGGCCAGATCAACCTTCCTAGTGAACTCCCTACAAGTGCAGATCCCAGATCACCCGGAGTTAACTACTTGCCCGGGTGATCCAAGACTCTCAACTACCCTGATCCCACTATAGGAAGCGGCAAGTACGACAAAGGGCGACCTACCAACTCGCAACAAGGGCCTACAACACACCACAAGGCAACCACTCGGCCGGATCCAGATCCAGGCCGCCAGATCCAAGTCGGGAATCACTTGATCTGGACCAAGAACCGCGAGCAGAGTGAAGATTTCCGCGCTGCTCCACCGGATCCCCGCGTCTCACCAAGACGTTCCTACTTCAACACTTGGACTCTTCAGAAGTTACCAGAGGAGCAAGATCCAGCCCTACCGACGGGTACACAAGGTGAGGAGTTCAGCACTGATCACGGATCATCGGAGTACCCTCTCCGTTAGTCGGTGTCCGGGCGCTGTTGGGAAGTTGGATCTAGCAATCTCGCAGATTTTGCTGATCCCGCTACACCACACTCACTCAGTCGAGATCAGCGGGGCCCGCAGACTTGCGGGGCTTCTGCGCGGCCATCACCGCGGTCGGGATGCTGAGGGAGGGGCCCGGCCGACTTCGGGTTGCCCGGTCCAGGTCAAAGGGGGTCGATGACCGAGCGCTTACTTGGCCGGACGGCGGGACTTGGCTTCTGCGATTGACGCATCTGCACGCGCACAGACGTTGCGGGACGTAGAGACCACATGTCAGCCAAGGTGTGTGCCAACGCGCAAGTCATGAGGAAGCCTCACCTTGTCGGGGCGACGTCGTCGAGGTCGCGCTCTGGCGGCTCCTGCCGGCTTCGATTTTGGGAATGTGATGACTGGACTGAAGAACTCTATGTGGGACACACCAAGTGGGCCAGACCCCTCACCACCTCGGCTCGGAACATGACCGGGGCAGTTGTGGTGTAGGAAACATCAGTTTTGTGGAGCACCCAAGTGGAACAGTGTACCAAATCCGCCTAATAGTGGAATCGACGGTACTACTCGGCTGGATGGTACACTGTGCCAGACCGCCGAGCTCGCCGCGCTCGCAGTACCGAGACGGCCAGGAAAGCAGCACCGACGGTACTACTCGGCTGGATGGTACATTGTGCCAGTCCGCCGAGCTCGTCGAGCTCGCAGGCTTCACGAGCGCACTGCGGCCGACTGAATGGGAATCAAGAGCACCGGAGACCAAGGACGGTTGGCGCCACGCAAGGAGAAGACGCACGTACGGCGGGCCGAGTGCGGGGACGCTAGGAGACGCTCAGCCGAGTTCAAGGCAGTTTCCAGGCCTTGAGCTCGGCTAAACAGAGCCGCCGGTCGCCCAGTCGACGCGGTGCACGGCCAGAAGGCGCACAAGAGGACCAAGCGTGAGCCCGGCGAGCCCAGCAGCACTCAGCCGAGTCGGCGAGACCTCCCCGTCGAGCTCGCCGGGTTATCCGGACAACTTATCCGGCTCCGCCGAGTTCGAAGCGTCGCTGAGAGGGTGAAGGGTCGGCCGAGATCCGAAACCACTCCATTTCACTTGATATTTGTATAGGACCTTAGGAATAGTGGAGGCACCCTTTCAGGGCGCCCAGGAGACTTAAGAACAAACAGAGCAGAATTTTCTAGGCCCACAACACGTGCACACTTTCCGGTAAGTCCCTGCATGGGGTCGGATTATGCCTGCCGTCGGTACCCGAGAGGCATAGCTTGTAGGGTACTCGACTGGCAGCGCCAAGAGATTAGGTCGGCCCGGGATTGGGCGTTGGGTGCTCGCCAAGTGCGAAGGAAAAGTCTCGCTAACTCAGCGAGCCGGTACGCCGGACAGCCCGGGTGCCGTTACTCTTCAAGTCGGGTTGCTTCTGCCCCGGCGGCCTGCAAAAGCGCTAGCGCGCCGCCGTCCATCCTTTGGTGGAGGGCACAGGAGTTTGTGAACGGAGTCCGCTAGCTCGGCGGATCTCCGGAGGAGTGGACCTTGGTTGGCAGGTGTCGGCGAGAGGCGAGACACCCGCTGTCCCGGTTGGGCCGAACCGCGAGGGGACAACCCCTGCGCAGGCCAACAAGCGCCGACCTAACTCGGCGATTGTTGTGGTTTGTGCTGGAGATCCACATCTGACGATATTTGTGTGTTCTGCAACACCACATAACGGTAAATCAGACTCGAATTTGCTTTGGCCACCGCAAGACCTCCCTCCTTCGCCTGGCTCCGCGAAGTACATTGGCCCTACACGGCGTAGAGAGGTTAGGGGTAGGCGATTTAGTGTTGGTTATTAAGTCTGGAAAATATATTGGCCAGATCCAACCTCCTAGTGATCCATCCTAAGCCTAAACCCCAGATCCACCGGAGTTCTCGACTTGGCCGGTGGATCCCTTCGACTCTCGCAACCCAAGATCCCGTCATAGGAAACGTCAAGTACGACTAAGGAAGACTTACAAAGGCAAGGAAAGGCACCACCACACATACAAGGCACCCCTACGGCCGGATCCAGTTCCAGGCCGCCCGATCCAAGTACACGTGTATTGGATCTAGAGTATATACCGCGAGCAGAGTGAGGATTCCCACACTGCTCGACCCGGATCCCCGCGTCTCGCCAAGGCAATCCTCTCCACCGCTTGGACTGTTCGGAAGTTACCAGAAGAGCAAGATCCAGCCCTACCGACGGGTACACAAAGTGAGAAGTTCAGTACAGATGACGGATGTCGTGTAGGAACACGCGCTAAATTATATATGGCACACTTTCCCCACCAACAACACCCACCGAGTCATCGAAGACTCAATGGGCTTGTTAGGGTTAGAACCTGAAGGCCCAGGAACTTTCCCTTGCAGCGGGTTGATGTTTCCCCTGTTTACCGAGCTTCCGCTAGTCGACCGACGGAAGACTCAGCGTCACTAGCCACGAGTAAACGCTAGCACGCTCTCACACACAAAATATACCTCGCAGGCCCTCAGAAGGAAGGGTCCCGGCCTTTTACGGCGTGATACGAGGGTGCCGGAGCTATACTCCGGCGGGAAGAAATAAATGGAGTGCGCTCTCGCTCCTCCAGTTCCTGGCGACGACTCGTCGCTACCAATACACCGGCCACTAACTCTTGGCCCTGCCAGGGATGAACACACGCTACACTAGTAGATGTGCCCACCGACAGTCATAATCCTACCTACCAGGTTTACCTTGAGCTGCAGGTCGTTCACTGCAGGCACCGGTGTCGCCCTTGCGTGGTTGGGAGGAAAAGTTGTTCTGTTATTGTTGCCCGAAGGCTTATCTGGTCTTCTCTTAAGTTTCCTATCGATGAATACAAATATCAAGTATAAACGCGTCCGTTTTGGACCACCAGTTGTAACTCACGACTCTTCGGCGCTTTCTCTGCGACGTGGCGGCGTTACCGACGACTCAAACGGCCGTTGAAACGCCACCGACGACTCGGGACAGGCGCCGATGACTCATAAGTTCGGATCTTGCCAGTAGGTTCGCCCCGCACTTAGCGAGCTGCAACCGCCCGCTCTTGACTTGGGACCGTCGACGAGTCATCGTCACCGGCCTATTTAGGCCAATCAGCGATCAGGGAGTTTAGCCCAATGACTGGAGATGGGTTGTGACTTGCCAGTTAACGCCGGCGCCTCGAGTCTTCTTCGTCCCTCGTCCCGTCTTTGGGTTTTGGCATCGGCTTCATTTCCCGATACCACAACTGCCCCCACCGCGACTCGAGCCGCGTGCTGGTGAGCGTCGGGGTGCTCCTGTGCCATGGTTGGTTCTTCGCGCGCTGCCCAGTCCGCCGTGAACTCGGCCCTCAGGGCTCTCGGTGTGTCTCGGTCTTCGCTCCAGGTAAGCCGTCTTCTTCTTGTTCTCTCGCCGTCTTCACTTCTAGCCCGGATCTTGGTATCTTGGTCAGTCTTCGCCAGGTCGGGGAAGCTCGCTTGGTGCTGGTAGTTGGCCTGCTGCTCGTGCTCCCTCGCAGTCGACGGTGTCTGATGATGAGAGCGCTGCTGAGTCGACGGCCAGTTCGGCCACGGTGAGTTTCCTGCCGTCTTCTCGCTTTCTGTCATCTTCACGTGAGATGCTGATGCTTGGCGACTTTGTGCGTCTGCTTCCCAGGTTGTCCTGTCATCTCCGGAGTTGGGCTCACTCGCTGTTGGCGATACGCCGAGCCAAGCTTCGCTGGAGGCTTCCACTGAGTCGTCCGCGTCTCTGGCCACCTCTCCGGCTGCTCCTTCGGTACGTCTCGTTGACTGGCACCTTGATCTTGAGCTGCTCTCGCTTACCTTCACGGTTATTGCCTTCGTTTCTTGTCATTCGGGATACTTCTCTGGTTGATGTGCCCGTTGGTAGTGCTGCCGGCGACTCGGTTGCGATCCAGTCGTCGCAGCTAGCCGCTCGGTGCTCTACTTTGAGCGCTGAGGCCAGTCGTTCCACCACCGACGACTCGCTGATCACGGTGTCGCGTGAGGCCCTTGAGCAAATCGTCATGGAAGCCAGTGCTGAGGCATCGGAGCGCGTGATCGCGGTGTTGGGTCCTCGGCTGGATCTCATCGGTCGTCTCAATGTCACCCTGCACCAGGGTCCCAACATTCGTGGTGACCGCCACGTGGGCTCTCGCTTGGCCGCTGCTCGCTCGCTGGAAGACGTGGTGGCGGCGGCTCAGCCCAACATGGGAGTCCACGATGACATTAATCTGGACTTGGCCGTGATGCGAGGCCAGTTGCACTCCGCTGAAGCTGCGCGTGCTGCCGCCGAAAACTCGGCGATGAAGGAGTCGTTCAAGCACGAGAACACCATGGTGTTCCTCAAGCAAGCGCGCGCGGAACTCGAGCATTCCAAGAAAGAGGTCAAGCGTCTGCGGGTCCTGGAGGCTCACTACCTCCAGGAGATGGAGGGTCTTCGTGGAGCCGTGGATGCGCACACCGAGACGGCCGCCCGCTTGGAGAACCGCGTTAGAGTTGCTGACGACGAGTGCAAGCGTCTGGCTCTCCAGCTCACTCGCGAGCAGACGGTGTTCAAGGCTGCCGTGGCGTCGTCGACTGCACAGATCAAGCGTCTTCACGATCTTCTGGCTTGCTTGGATGCCGGCGATGACTCGTCGTCGACTCGCCTCCAGCGCCGAAATGAAGACCTTCAAGAGCAGGTGAAGCGGCTCACGCGCGCCAACAGGACTCTTCAGGCGCATGTCAAGTTTTGAAGACATGGATCCAGACGTCCTCGTGCTGATCTCTGAAGGTTCGTACTGGTCGTTGTGTTGCTGGATGTGCCGGCTTGTGTTCTGATTCTGGCGATGACTCATGCTTTACAGGTTTGTCGACTGGCGAGTTGAACTGGGACCTGCTGGACATTAGCCGGGAGACTCGGCGGGTCCTCAAGGACATGCTGGCTAATGCGGATCCGTCTCGAACCGAGGATGCCATTGCCGTTGACTTGGCCCACGCTGCTTTCCTGGAGTCGGACTCTCATGTTGAGTTGTCGTCGGAGGAGCGGTCGGTTGAGGCGAACAAGACAACGCCGGGGACTCGTGCTGCCGATATCGAAGCGGACCGGGCTTTACGCGCTGCGCGGATTGGTTGCTCACGCAAGCGTTCCTCGCAAAGGGAAGCCGGTTCTCATCATGCTCGTGGTCGGTCAAGCTCGGTTTCTCGTTCGGCGTTGCAAAAGCGGGTCCGTTCCTCGTCACTCCGTCGCAGTCCGTCCGCCAGTCGCCCGGGCAAGAGACCTCGCCGCCCCGCCGAAGACTCAGCTTCCGCTGTCCGTGGCTCTCGTATGTCTTCTTCTCGTCGAGGTGGTAGCCGCGAGTCTTCGGTGACAGCTCCTGGTGATTCTCGGACTTCTTCTCAAGATGGTGAGCACTTGGAAATGGAGGTGGAGGTTGTCGAGTCTTCCGGAAGTGTTCCTGCGGCTGCAGAGTCTCCGTCCGCGTTGGCAGTGCAAGCCCCGAGTGCTTCCGGGGCTTTGTCGTCCAAGGGCAAGTCGAGGCGGAAACCCAAGGGGCGATGGGCTCGTTCTCAGCGATCTACTGGTCCGCCTGCTCGCGCCGTCTTCTCCGGGGCCGCTGCCAAGTCTTCGTCGGACAGCTCACCCGTTGTTCCTTCCCGCAAGCCGTCTCGTGTGGTGGAGTCATCGGATAAAGATGCTGTCTCGTCGAGCACTATTTCTCCTCCTTCCGAGCAAGTTCACGTTGATTCTGGCGCTTCTCTCGAATGGTTCCCAGACACTGGTTCGGAGGCGGAGAATTTGGTCGTTGGATCAGTGATTGAGTTATCGGAGGGCGTCCCTCAATCCTCTTCTCTCTTGGAGCTCCCAGGTTCCGAGTCGTCGGGAGCTATCTCAGGTGTTGGTGTGGAGCCTAAGAAAACACTTCCTGTCCCACCGACGACTCACACGAGTCGCCGTCGACAACCCCGTCGTTCTTCCGTTCCACGCCAGTCTGTGTCTTCCGGAAGCAGCCGAGTCGTTGCCACTTCGTCGTCCACCCCTGGGTCAGATTCCAGCCCCGGCGTCTTCCTGTGGTACCGTCGCCGGCGCGGGCCCAGTTACCCCTCGTCCGATTTTCCAAACAAGTGGCTAAGTGGGCTGTGCCGTACATCGAGCCGCCTTGTACGCGTCCTGGGGCTCTCAAGTGCTGGACCCAGATGCTAAATGCTCGGTTGCCTGCACCGGTGCCCCGGGATCTCCGAATTATTTCCAGTCCTGAAGGTATCGCGGCATTCGCGGACTACAAAACCCCTGATCATCCGTGGCAGAAGCTTCGGTGGCGACTCCCGTCTCAAGCGTGTCTTTTTGACACTTCAGAGTTTGATCCCGACTCCAAGGTATCCCAGCGGGCTTCGCCGATGACTCGAGTGATGGGGTACTGGAGCAATTTTCGTGGGAGCGGCGACTCGGACAACGTCGACCTTGGTTTCTCGCTTTGGGAGCGTGATCACTGGATCCTTCCGAAGGCTGTGGAGACTACGTTCTCCGCAGTTGCCGCCGACTTGGACATGATGGACTGGACTGCCGCGCGGAAGACTCGGACGAGGAAGGACTTGGATACTTTGAAAGCCGCCTGGTCGAGATACGTGGTCGAGCGCAACAAACGCAGTGACCGTCTCCGCGCCAAGGTGGTCCCGTACATCTGGAAGTGGGGCAGCAGCCAGGATCCTGGTTTCTCGGAGGTGAAGCCCGAGTTCATGCTTGAGCCGACCATGCCCGGGTATTCTCTGGAGTACTTGCCTTGGGAGCCCAAGACTGCCGACTGGTTGAGCGAGGTCGCTGCCCTGGATGCTGCGGAGCCTTGGCGGAACGGCTGGATCGATGTGCCGGAGCAGCACCCCTACAACACCACGTTCGTCCCATGCAACCCGTCGGCTCCGCTCTTTGTCCCGGCTGGTTCTTCGCGCGTCGATGTTGGTCGTCGAGTTGTTCCAAGTTCGTCGCTGCAGCCGGGTGAATTGAGCTCAGAATGGGTGGCCAAGTTTGGTGGTGCTCGCGTTCCTGCTGCGTCTGAGTCTTCGGCGACTGCTGCGTCTGTTCCGGGAGGACCAGTTCTGGATGCTGCTGGTGGTTCTGATGACTCGAGCTTGCTTGGTGTCTTGGCTCGGGCAGCCGTTGCCTCCGATCCTGATTGAGTTGAAGTCGGGTTCAAGCGAGTCGTCGGCAGCGTCTTGTATCCATTTGGTTTTTGTTTCCAATTCCGCTTCTGAGTTGCCGTTGAGTTTAGCTGTCCGTCTTGGTAGCGTTTAATTTTCAAATGCAAAAAGGTAGTACTGCAGTAGCTGTTTTCGTCTGTGGTCTTGGGCTGCGTTGCCCCAAGTACAGGTCGTCATGGCGGTGACTCATAGCCACCTAGTCTTCGTCGGCGACTTGAACCATCTGCAGGCGCTGTTCACTTCGTTTTCGCCGTAGGTAATCATAGAGGAGCCCTCCACAAGAAAGGTTAGCGGCTGGCTCCCACGTTGGTTCATCGTAGCCGACCCATTTGACTCTAAACTCGCGCACTGCTCTTTCAGTTCCCGTGGACAACGGCACACGGTCGTCGAGGATGGCTTCAACTTCATACTCTCCTGCCACGTGATCTGGCTCCCAACTATCTTCAGGGAGCAGTTCTTCGTCAAAGTCTAGTCGCGTGTCGTCGACGAGTCCGGGCGCGAGGCGAGTCTTCGGTCGATCTCCAAACTCATCAACCAGCTTTAGTCGGGATATATGGACGACTGGGTAAAATCGGTATCCACTGCGGTCCGGTAACTCGAGTTCGAAGGCATAGTCTTCGATCCTCTTTTTTATCCGGAAGGGTCCATGCCACCGGTGTGCCAGTTTCTTGGTAAGGCCGGGCTTGACTCTCTCCATGTACAACCAGACCCTGCTGCCGACATCGAACGGGACCGGCAGCATTGATTTTCGGCCTGCAATCGGCTCAATTCCGCTAGTCTTCGGTGGATCCACCCTGTCCCGAGAGACATGTCCCCCCTGTCCCACAAACGGTTGGTGTGGGGCACCTGCCGACGACTCGCGAGTCGTCGGTGGCAAATGCGTACTTGGTTTGAGCGACAGGTGACTTGGGACGGGGGTGTCTTGTCCCGTAGACGGTTGGTCTTGTGCCGCCGCCGACGACTCGTGATCCCGAGTCTTCGCCAGTATTGGCTTCTCTCTCCTGCTGAGTTTGGCGTTGTGTTCCCGGGCTCTGCGAGTCTTCTCGGTGGCTTGGTATTCCTTGGCCATTTCCATAGCAATCTGCTGTTGTCTGTTGACTTCGCGGCGCCACGCCAGTGCGTCTGACTGCTTTGGCGTGCCGTGTCGGAGCGAGGATGACATGGCTTTCAGCGTTGACTGGGCATCCCACCCGTGCACCAAGTAGAATGGTGTTTCCTTCCGAGTCGTGTCTTGGGAGTTGTTGATGGCGAAGACTAAGCGCTCCACGATCTCGTCCCAGTCTTGTTGGAACGGGTCTTCGGCGTATACCTTGACGGATTGCATTACAGTTTTGACTGACCGTTCTTGCTGTCCGTTGGCTTGCGGCCGGTAACTCAGCGTTGCTCGGGACCTTGACTGCATCATTTCTGCAAACGCTTGGAACACTTCGCTCATGAACCGTGGGTCGCGGTCATGGTGGATGAGTGATGGCGCACCGAATCGTCGGTATATGCATTCTTCGAATGCTTGTGCCACCTTGAGTGCGCTCGTATCCGCCATGGTTTTCGCAATTATGAAACCCGTAAAAGAACATTGGAAGAGCAGCAGGGCTGTGTTGCCCCTCCGAGTCTTCGGCGGTGGTATCACAAAATCCATAGACACTAACTGGAAAGGCCGTTCCGCCAGCACGTTGCCAGGAGAGTATCCCTTCAGTTGGGGGCGGCTCTTGCTGGTGCTGCAATCGGGGCACGATCTCACGTGCTTCTCCACGTCGGTGTAGAGTCCCAACCAGTAGTAATCTCGCTTGACTCGCTGGTAGGTTCTCACCACACCCTGATGGCCACCTTCCAGCGAGTCATGGCAATTCTGGAGCACTTCTTGAATCATCGTGGTGGGTACCACAAGACGCAGCGAGATCTCTTCTTGCGACTCAGCGTCACGCCGATGACTCGTTCCCATGTAGTGTAGCAAATTGTCCTCCGACAACACGAACATATCTGCGATTTTCCATGCATCTCTGGCGGCTCGGTATCCAAGTTTCTCCACATCTCCACGTAACAAGGTCTTCAGGTTAGCCTATCGCAATTCTTCGTCCTGAGCGGCAGCTATTCGTCGTCGTCTTTCTTCTTGGACTTCCACAGGATCAATGTCTTGTGCGTTAGGAGCTGCTGGTGGAGCTTGAGTCGTTTCTGGGGGTTGAATATCAGGAGGTTTCCGGTTAGGGCGAGTCTTCGGCGGTAGCTTAGGCTTATCGTGTGTGAATCGGACATGTTTTTTCTTGTTCTTGGTCTGCGCCCGAGTCATCGCCAGTAGCATTCCAGGTTCTGGACGTACGAAATCAGCAAATGTCTTGCGTTTCACGGTCGAGACGCCGCTCAGAGTTTGAATAGAGCCTCCTGGACCCAGGTTTTGTGCTTCTGATCCTTGCGGAGGCGACTCGTAGATCACTTCTTGTATCCGATTGAGTCCGGCCAACTCTGCTTTCCGGGTTTCACTCAGAATGACCTTGGAAACTTTTGACTCCAAGGCTTCTGTTGCCAACGAGTCCGCGGCAGCATTGTATTCGCGTACCACGTGCAGGTATTTGACTGACCGCAATCGTGCTGTGATCTCCTTGTGATGATTCAGCTGTGCCATCAGTGATTCCTTCCGGCAAGCTACCACCCCTAGGGATTGCTGGATCGCGAGGCTCGAGTCTCCCACGATCACTAAGTCTTCGGCGCCGAGTTCGATCGCGGCGAGAACGCCGTTGTTCATGCCGGTGTACTCGGCGATATTGACCGTGGTTTTCTCGAGGTAAGCGTTCGCTGCAATAAATATTTTCCACCCCGGAAGGCTCCCCACGATCCATGAGCAACTGCCGTAACCACCGTACTTCTCAGTCTTCGCTGACCCATCGAAAGAGACCACGAAGCCTGTATGAGTCGTCGGTAGGCGTGCATAGAGCAAGTTTGGGTCCATGCGAGTCGTCGGTGAGCCCTTAGTCGGCGGGGCAACCAGTTCCAATGAGTCATCGATATCCGCGAAGTTGGTCACCGTCGCCTGGAGCAACTGGATGAAGGCACAGTCCTTCTCCTTGACTCGCTGGACGATCAGGTGCCACGGGGAGAGCAATACCGCGAATTGCACAGCTCTCCCAAAGAGTGACTTCGACTTGGTAATCCACTCCAATGTGGAGTATTGTTCGTCCCGCCAACTGGGTGTAGCAAGTCTTCAGTAGTAGCAACAGTGCTAGCATCTCTTTCTCCGCCGCATGATAATTCATCTCGGCATCCTTCAATACACGTCCGCAGAAGCAAACAGGGTGCAACTTGTCATCATGCAGCTGTAGCAGCGTGGAGCTCAATGCCCACACATTTGCGATCAGCATGACGTGCACTTCCTTGGTGCGGTCCAAGTAGCGGAGTATCGGGGCTACCGCAACCTTGTCTTGGAGAGCTTGGAAACTCCGGCGGGCCACTGTGAGGTCACCCCCCGGTGCGAAATCGTCTTCTTTGAGCTGGTACAGCCCCGCGCCGTAGACAGCGAAGTCTTGGATGAAGCGGCTGTAATAATGCAGCGCACCTAGGAAAGACTGCATTCCCTTCTTCGTTCGTGGGAAAGACAGCTTAGTGATCGCGTCCAGCTTCTTCGGATCGGGCCGAATGCCGTCTTTTGACACTTCATGGGACAGAAAGTCAACGCGTCCTTGCACGAAAATACTCTTGGTAAAGCTGACGCTGATCCGGCACTCTTCAAAACGACTGAGGAGCCGATCCAGCGTCGCCAAACAACTGTCGAAGTCTTCGCCACCGAAACAGATATCGTTCACGAACGATCGCCGGTCGAACACAGGTACCAGCGACGACTCGTCGGCTTCGTTGGTCGTAAACATATCGGCTTCTGGGCTGTTAATGAGTCGAGTAATGGGTTCAGCTGTCTTCGAGTCATCGCGGGCAGCTGCAAACTTGGTTCGAGTCGTCGCTGTAGTGCCTGGTAGGAGAGGTGACGACTCGAGTCGTCGGCAGTGTTCTGCCGAGTCTTCGGCGGCCTTCATTTTTGCTGCAAAGGCGTTCCCGCCGCCCTTCGGTTGCACAAATCCCCACAACGAGTTGTCTATCATCCGTTGGTAGATCATCGGCGTATTTTTGAGGCCGAAAGGCATTCGTAGCCACTCGAAGTGCCCCAGAGGACACACAAATGCCGAAATCTTGCGCGCACGTAGAGTCATCAGGATGGCCCAGAATCCGCTGGCCGCGTCGAGCGAGCAGAACCACAGGTAAGTCTCCAGGTCCGTGAGCAAGTCGTCGACGAGCGGCATGGCGTACTCCAGGATTGCCGTTACCGCGTTGACCATCTTGTAGTCTATGCAGAGGCGGATGTCTTGGCCATTCTTCTTGAGGACAATGACGATTGGCGAGGCCCACGGGCTGTCCGAGAACGCGATGAGCCCTGCCTTGAGCAGTCCTTTGAGGAGTTCGTACAATTTCTTGAGATGCTTGAATGGGATCCGTCGGGCCCGCTGTTTGATCGGCGCGTGCCCCTGCACATCTATGTCGCAGACCACGCCATATGCCGGCGGAGGGAGTGCATTCCCGCTTGCAATCATGATACTTTCATGGCGTCGGAGTACCTCGATCAGGCTCCTTTGTTGGTCTGCCGACAATTCGGTATTCTTGACGTTCGCCGCCGAGTAGTCGAGTGTCGTCGGCGCCGGTTCCGATAAATCGGGAAGGAACGCTAATTCATGCGCGTAGTCCTCCAGTTCGATGTCCGCCGCCGGATGCTCAGTCGTCTCGTTGCTTCTGTCGTCGGTACCTTCCGTGGCCAGTACGCGCATTACTGCTATGAACGTCTGGTCGAGAGTCGTTGAGATGTCTCCGGCTTCTCGGCTGGGTGCAGTCTGAGTCATCGGTGGAGGCCTCTTCGGACTGCACTCTAGTCCTTGGTCTTCGTCGCGGCGCACCATCGACTCAGCAGTCTCCAGTCCTGATCCAACTGCTTCTGGAGTCATGGCTTCATCGTCAGTCGTCGTCACCCCCGTCGAGTCGCCGGCAGTAGCGTCGAGTCGTCGGTGATGTTCTTCCGCTATCCATTCTGAGTCACCCGTCACCGACGAGTCGTCGGCACTGTTACGTTCACTGTGGACGGGTGGTTTCTCGGCCGAGTCTTCGTCAGGTCGCTGCAGAATGCTCTTAGGCGTCGGGTAACTTACTCGTTCCACCGCTGGAGGCTGCTTGGCCAATCATTGTTGGTAGAGTTCAGCCTCCCACTTGAGTAGTGTCTTGTCCCGTGCGGCAGCGTATGCGAGTACCTGCCACTCGTTGTACTTTGCGGAATCTAGCCGCACGTCGCCCTCAGTCTTCGGCAGCGACCCAATCGGAACCCAGGCTATCACCGGGAAGTGCACCGGACAACTCGCCAGCCTATCCGTGGCGTTGGTACTGACCGGACGTCCCTTGTAGAACCTGGTGACAGTCGGGATGAACGTCTCAGTTCGGCGGATCCACGGCACGTGAGTCGTCGGCTCGGGTTGTCGCCGCTGTAGTTTGAACTCGTCCCATTCGCGGCCCGGTATCTGCAATGGTTCCGTCGGACCGTACGTGACGTGGCTTCCTTCGGCCTCGTCCATCATGTTTTGAGTCTTGATCAGCGGGATCATTACTTCGTCAGGAAGCTTGGCCGTCGCATTGAGGCGGTCCAGCCGGATACCGGCCGGGATCATAAAGTCGGTGCCAAGCACCACTTCTACCCCGGCGCAGTGATCCATTATCCAGACTTCAAAAACATAAACGCGTTCCCATCCAAGGGTGACTTTCACCTTCGCTCGGCGAGTCGTCATCATCTTGCCCTTGGTGATCCCTTGTACATCCATGCAACGTCCATGCCCCACTACTTCGCGGAGTCTCAGTCGCTTGGCAATTTTCTCTGAGATGACACTGACATTTGCCCCAGTGTCCAGCAATATCCTTGTGCGCGAGTCGTTCACGGCTCCGTTCACCAGTGTCCGCATCCTTACGCGCTTGTCAAATTTCTGCGCCGACCACCATCCCATTCGTTCTCCAGCTAAGAGTCGCACTTCTGGAACGAGTCGTCGGCGCGAGTCTTCTTGTATTGCGCTTGTCAGCCAGTCTTCGGCGGTATCTCCCACCTCTTCGTTATCGTCTTCTTCACACCATACACCTCCACCGAGGCAATCGCCTCTCTCCTTTTCCAATTCCGTCGTTTTCATGTCGTTGTCTTGTTCAGTCTTCGTCCATTCGCACTCGCCCACAAATGCAAAGATGCACTCGGCTTCTATTGCGGGCTCGGCTAACTGTGGCAGCCCGATTGGGACCAACCCAGTCGTAGTTGGCGGGCTGCCTAGTTTAAATGGTCCGAAAACAGGAGTTCTTGGAGCTCGGGTGTGAGTTCTTTGTTGTCCACCTTGGACTTGATGATCTTGGTGATTTCTTGGAACACTTCACATTTTCCGGCGTCGTGCACTTGTTTGCACAGCTTGCACCGACGTCGGCAGTAGTGCGCCGAGTGATAGAGGCCCCCGCAGGCTGCGCACGGCCCATACTGGCGAGGTTTCTCGTCGCGGTGACCGCGGTTCTGGAGCCGATTGTCCCGGCCTTGGCTGCGCCCCGCTGAGTCACCCCAGGGTTGTCGGTTGGCGGACCGGGCGTACGTGCCTTCGGCAGCGACTCGTCGTTCGTTGTCATTGGCTGCCGCAAGGTAGTGGTCGCTTCCGTCTGACGAATAGCTATCACCCCAGTCTTCGCCGCAACGTTGTGAGTCGTCGCTGCCGTGCTCACTTCCATCTTCGCTGTTGCTGTCGCCATCATATCTGTGGCGTTGTTGCTGCATCTCGCTCCGCGTGTCCCGCGTGTCCCGTCCATGAAGTTCGGCGACGATGTCGGCGACAGATGCTTCAGCCAGGCTCACGCGAGGCATATTGCGTGAGTCGTCGCGACGACGCTCATAATCTCGTTCGCGTCGGTCGCGACGGTTGTAAGCATCCCGCGAGTCGTCGCGGAGACTGTCATCACGTCGGCGAGCGTCTTCCGAGCGCTCGGGGCGGCGCGAGTCATCGCGACGTCTGTCGTCACGTCGTCGGGACCATCCCGAGTTCGAGAGTGAGGCAGCGACGACTCGCGGGACGAACTGCGCTCGTCAATCTTCAGTATCTCTTGGATCATCTCCTCCAACTCATGTATGTTTGAGATGCGCAGGTGGCACAGGCGCCGTTCGAGCCCTCGGTCGCCGCAAGTCTCGAGGAACCGCTTGACGTGGTCGCGAGCTTTGCGGCCGTTGCTCTCAAACCGAATTCCAGCGTTCCTGGCGTAGCCATTGAGCCGGTTTAGGTAGTCGCAAACATGTTCCTTGTCTTCGCGCTTGGCTGAGTAGTAGCGAGTCTCCGCCGACTGGCTGAACTGGGAGCAATAGTACTTGATGAAAGCTTCGCTTAAGAGGCTCCACGTTCGCTTGGTCTTCTTGGGCAGTTGTCGGTACCAATGTAGAGCGCCGTCCCGAAGACTCAGCTCGAAGGGCATGCACCATTCGTTGGGCGATGCTCGCGTTCCTTTCATCTCGTAGACAAACGCGCGGAGCCATTGCATCGACTTGTCGCTCTTGTTCCTGGTGCCCGAGAACGCCTTGATATGCCCCAGTGGGCGATGCGTTGCCACCTCGATCCTCGGAGTCGCGTTAAGCAACTCGGATTCGGTCACCTCACGGATTTGGCGCAGGTATTCGCCCATCTGCGCTCCTCCATCGCCGGTAAAGTCCACTTCTTCGTCCGATGAGTCGTCGGTGGGCCCGCTGCGGCGGATCCTGCTCCGTCCTGAGCTGCTTTTCGTGCCCCTGGCCGATTTTGAGTCATCGGTGGTACGCCCAGCGCGGTCTAAGTAGCCCGTAGTTGGTGGAGTCACCATGTGGGAGTCTTGAAAGTACGGGGATCGCTCTCCTGACGCGCTAAACACCCCTCCGGTGGGTTTTCGGCTGGGGTTTTCGCGGATCACCCTCTTCGGAGTCGTCGGCAGCGGCACGCTAGCCGGGTCGACCACTTCGCGAGCCGCACGAGTCTTCCGCGAGTCGTCCAGAGTGAACGAGTTCACGCCGAAGGCTGTGCGGAGTCGCTTCGTCCATTTCCAGAGCTCCGTGCCCGCTTCGGCCGGCACCCAGCACTCCAGAGTCGACGGCGAAGGGTGCTCCACAGGCCGAAGCCCCAATGCTTTCAGAAATCGTTCGGTTTCCTTCACCACATGTTCGATTGTCACGGAACTCACTGGGCGAGCCAACTCGTGACACAAATCGGCCCAGACCGCTCGGCGAGTCATCGTTGGCTCGAATAGCTCACCCCAGTCGCTCTTCTTCATCTCTTCATAAAGTCGACCGAGAACCTTGTTGGCTGCCGGCGTGTCACCGTTAAGTGGCGGCCGGTTACCGGAGGTTTGCTCGGTCATTTGAGTCGTCAGGACTGGTGACCTTGAGTCGTCGGCGGCGTCCTCAAAGTCTTCCAAGTGATCATACGCTGGCCCTGGGCCATCCACATAATCCAGTTCGTCCGCGAGGTTGCGCGTCACGGAGCGCGTGTCATCGTCAAACTCAACCGCGAGGTTTCGCGACAACGAACGCGGACAGCACTGCATCTTGCGGAGTCTCGGGTGTCACCACCGCTGGCGCAGGCGCCTTCTCCTCCAGGTAATCGTCGTAGTCTTCATCCATTTCTTCGTCCTTGGCGTCGGATCCAGTCATCGAGTCGTCGAAGCTGACAGTCCGCTCAGCAATCGGGTCGAGATGCGGCGTGATCAGGGCTGCAGTCGAGTCGTCGCCACGCGTTCCGCCAGTCTTCATCGGAGTTGCTGGTACCGCTGATCGTGATCCTTTCGCCATTTTCTTCTTTCTTCGTCTTTTTTTCTTCTTTTTATTGTTCTTGTTCTTCTTCTTGGTTGCTCGTAAAGTCGATCGACCTGCAGTAGCACGAAACACAGAAGGTCACACCAATCCCGGGTCGCGGCACCAGTTGTCGTGTAGGAACACGCGCTAAATTATATATGGCACACTTTCCCCACCAACAACACCCACCAAGTCATCGAAGACTCCATGGGCTTGTTAGGGTTAGAACCTGAAGGCCCAGGAACTTTCCCTTGCACCGGGTTGGTGTTTCCTCTGTGCACCGAACTTCCGCTAGTCGACCGACGGAAGACTCAGCGTCACTAGCCACGAGTAAACGCTAGCACGCTCTCACACACAAAATATACCTCGCAGGCCCTCAGAAGGAAGGGTCCCGGCCTTTTACGGCGTGATACGAGGGTGCCGGAGCTATACTCCGGCGGGAAGAAATAAATGGAGTGCGCTCTCGCTCCTCCAGTTCCTGGCGACGACTCGTCGCTACCAATACACCGGCCACTAACTCTTGGCCCTGCCAGGGATGAACACACGCTACACTAGTAGATGTGCCCACCGACAGTCATAATCCTACCTACCAGGTTTACCTTGAGCTGCAGGTCGTTCACTGCAGGCACCGGTGTCGCCCTTGCGTGGTTGGGAGGAAAAGCTGTTCTGTTATTGTTGTCCGAAGGCTTATCTGGTCTTCTCTTAAGTTTCCTATCGATGAATACAAATATCAAGTATAAACGCGTCCGTTTTGGACCGTCAGTTGTAACTCACGACTCTTCGGCGCTTCTCTGCGACGTGGCGGCGTTACCGACGACTCAAACGGCCGCTGAAACGTCACCGACGACTCGGGACAGGCGCCGATGACTCATAAGTTCGGATCTTGCCAGTAGGTTCGCCCCGCACTTAGCGAGCTGCAACCGCCCGCTCTTGACTTGGGACCGTCGACGAGTCATCGTCACCGGCCTATTTAGGCCAATCAGCGATCAGGGAGTTTAGTCCAATGACTGGCGATGGGTTGTGACTTGCCAGTTAACGCCGGCGCCTCGAGTCTTCTTCGTCCCTCGTCCCGCCTTTGGGTTTTGGCATCGGCTTCATTTCCCGATACCACACGGATCATCGGGGGACCCCCTCCGTTAGTCGGTGTCCGGACGCTGTTGGGAAGTTGGATCTAGCGATTTCCCAGATTTCGCGAATCCCGCTACACCACAAGACCGTTTAGTTTGTTCAAGTAAAGCACTCCGAATTCTGTCGTTTCCTGCTCTTTGTGTTGATTCACACCTTCTTCGAGAGAAGGCTCCCCCCAGTCACGACTTGACGATGTCGTGGCTTGCGCTAAATCGGAAGTGCTCTGAAAAATCTTTGATGGTGAAATGCCTTCAATTTGTGGTTTAATGGTTCTTGCTATTTGACAACACTATGTCAACCTGACCCCATCGCACACCGAGACTCTGATCGCGACAATGTACTAGTACTGGCATCGAATGTTTCAGCATGTCCCAACGTCTGCGCAATTCAATTATCATGTATCCGGCGTTGAGTGCCAACGTTACTTTTGAACGTCATCCTGGAATTTAGTAGGTGTTTTAGTAGTTTTTTAGTACTAATATCGTGGTTTTTCCTTACTAAGTTTATGATAGTACTAACGACTATACTTTGAATTTATACTACTGATATTATTAATAGTATTATAACTATACTAGTAGTCGTGCGTAGTACCAATCGAGATTTTACGACCAAGCCTTGATCAAGTGAGAGTCGATTTATAACAGCCGCATGTGCTTGCTTATCAGCCTCTCCGACGACGTCAATGTACGTGTCGCCATCTTCAGGCTCGTTGTTGTTTTCAGCATTCACATCTACATCGTCGTTGGCCGCGCGATGTTCAGCCAGTTAAGCCACAAAAGCCTCTCCGTAGATGGAGTGCGTGGTCGACCATCCGCTCCGAGTAAACAACGACGGAAGCCTGTGACAACAGTCTCACTGTGCACAAAATTCCAAGCACGGGTCAGCAAGCTTCGAACCACATCGTTTCCCGGTGCTTTCACGAGTGTACTGAGAGTTGCTGCTCATTTTCAAATCATCAATGCATAATGTTGTCCTTGAGAGGCTTGAACCACGCGTAGTCTGCAACTTTTATTCCACGATTGTCACGACTCAAATTTGACAATGAGAGAGATGAGACCTTGCTTTACCGGTAAGCGCCAAAGTTGATTCTTGCTTATGATGTCTACGATCATCTGATAATTCTGACAATTCTGATAATTTGAATCAGGGGTGGGGTATTACAACAGGGAGGGGGCACTATCGCAAGTCCCCACCCAATTTGCTTAGAAATTCTGGGGTGGGGTACTATTAAAGGTAGGGGGCACAATCACAGGTTTACAGTAGTCAATCAGGGATTCGTAGTAACACAGATATCGGGTGATTATAGTATACTGATATCACACTATATAATATAATACAATATTCTAAATATATTTGGATGATAAACCCCATATTAGCAATACTATATTAATATGAATTAATTATTACTACCTTTAAGTTCGAACGGTAGCAACCCCAACTTCGTCGAGCGTGGTGGTTAGATTCCTCCGGTGAATGGAAATCAGGAGGCGCTACGCAGCTTGGGCCAAAGCGAGACGAGTGACAGCAGCGCCAAGGCGGTGGTCAAGTACCTGTTTGGTGATTACTTTGAGCATCTTACAAGGTCGTGGGTGTCTGGTGGTGTCTGGACTACCGACTGCACTCGAGTTTATGGTACGTGTTGCCCGCCTTCTTCTTGTGCGACAACGGATCTTGTCGGCAACCCGCAATTAACTCACTACCTACGAATTTATCCGGCAAATGGGTTGTCCCCCCAATGAGGTGCGACTGTGTACTATATATGGTAATCTGCTCAGCTACCAAGAACTGCTACAGCATCAAGTGGCGACCTGGTCAACACATAGATCTACGAACTGAGACTGCTCTACTAACGTCTAAGGCCGCTGCCCTCCGTCGGCAAGGGTGACAGCTATTGGGTGGGCCATACATCGTTGATGCTTAACAAATACACAGTCAATTCTCTAGAGTTAACGGAAATTACGGAATTGTAGCTGTCGCCCTCCCGGTGGCGAATAACTTTACCAAAGCTACTCGGTCAGCACGTCGTCTCAGAGGCAGCGGTCTCGTGTAGGTAGGGAGCGTCAGCTCTCAATGACTAACCAGCCCGATGCTGGCCCTGCACGCTCTCCGTGCGAGGGATAGGGACAGTGGGGAGGGAGCGATTATCGGCGACCGCAACCCCGGTAGGTCTTTAGGCTGCTCCCCGCAAGCGTTCCGGTTTACATGCAAACATGCAGCGGACTCGGGGCGTCGGCACAAGTGCGCTAGCCGATCCCCGTGTCCCTCGGCCTCGACGCCGGCGCGCATACCGGCGCCGCTGCCCCCTCGGTCTCTCTCCGAGGCCCCCAGCACCCTACTGTCAATTGAAGTATACGCGATCTCCTACCCGCGTACCCCGCTCCGTTGCGGTGCACCCCACTCAGACTAGGCACAACAGCACGACCTCTGGCGTCCGGCTGCCAAGTGACTTTTATTAGTCTCGATCAGATGCCGGTCCTGCACCAAATCTCAACTGAGGGTCGAGCGGCAGACCGCGGCTCGCTACCCTCCTACATCTATCGACCACCTACAAAGCCCGGCGCCCTTTACTACCTACTGGCCCTCCTTGGCCCCGCACTCTACGTCGTCACCCCTCCTGGCGTTGCACTCGTCCCTGCTACAAGTCGTTACCGGGTCACCCCTCCCGCGATCTTCCAGCGCTCTGTCCTTCAATGTCGACTCGACATCTCCTCTCTGCCGATCCTCCGCTACCCTCACCGACCAGTGGTGGTAGCTTGCTGGCTCGCCGTCGTCACCGCCCACTCCGTCGTCACATATTCCGTCACCAGCCCGTTGGTGTTCACCACACTTCTCACGTCGTCGTCAGGTCGATCACCATCTCGTCATGTCCTCTCGTCACATTGAGAGCACCACTACTACACGCCATCCCCGGCTGTGAGATCGCCCTCGATCTTACCCGCATTGTAGTGGGTCTAACTTGACTCACTACTTTAGCTTACACGTTGCGCAACGTGTATGAGGAAGCGTAAGTACTTAGTAATTACTTAGGTTAATTATATTTGAATACACAAATATAAGTTAACTTAGACAAGACTCCAAGTAGCTAGTTTAAGGTAAATTGAGAACTGTATTGTTTGTAAATTGATCTTCCTCTAAAATCTGCTAAAAACTGTTTATCATCTATGAAAGGGTTGGCAGCGGCTGGCTGTCAGAGCCCCGCTAATATGCATGTCTCTGATTGGTAGAAAGATGCTGCTTTCTACCAATAGGATCTTTTGGGTATGCGTGGACCACTCACTGTGGTGGTCCACTTCAATGTATCCATCGGTGTGTCTTACACCAATGTGAGGAAGTATCCAAAACGTTTAACAGATAACCTATCTGTTAAATTCACAAGTGGCTTGCAGCCACTTGTACGTGTAACCCCGTTACACCATCCCCCCCTTAAGGTTAGACGCGCGGGGTCCCCGCACGTCAATCTTTGGAATTGACCATTCGTCAATTCTCCGCGTTTGGAGAAGAAATCCGCGCTCATTCAACGATGAGCGCGCCTCAGAAGAAGTCCGCAAAGTCGGTGGGGAGTCATCTCTCCATCGACGACTACTTCGAACGCCAGAAGGCGAAGTACGGCGACGTCGTCGACTTCGACGACGACGATGAAGACATGGAGGGCGAGGAGGACTCGCCCTCAAAGCGTAAAGACTCAGTGTCGAGCGAATCGCTCGACCCTCACGCCAAGAACGTTCGCCCGCGTGAAGGGGACGAATCGGACGCTTCGAGTTCGAAGCGTTCGCGTACTGAGAGCGATACCCCACTCGCTTCCGCTGGGGCTCTCAGTACTCCGCGCGCTGCTGCTGCAGCGCGTGATGTTAAAGCTCAAGGCTCTCCGCGCGCTGCGCCTGCAGCGCGCGATCCATGGATGCCGTCCGCGTCCGAGATCGCGGACCGATTTGGGAACTCGGTACCTCCGAATGAGGTGCCGCTGTACGTATGCAGCGCCATCAAAGATGACGCTGTGGCTGCCGAGCTGCACTTTGATGCGGAAACGCATCAAAGGCGCGATTACTACATCGGACTCTTTCGTGAGCTCCGATGGTTTCAAAGCAAGAAGACCTCTTCTCGCAGCAAAGTGCCCGAATGGCAGGCACTTTGTCAAAGCTGGAATGCCTTTGTTGAGAACTTCAACAAGAGGCCGAGTGCTTACCGTGATCGGATTAAGCAAGCGCGTGATCGCTTCGAGACATACTCGAAGCGTGGAAAGCTGGAGCAACTTCATGTTGCTGCTGAGGAGGCAAATGTGCCGTGCGCTGTGCCCGAGGGCTTTCAGTGCACGAAGTGCTTTCCAGGCGCGGTCCGCTTGAGCGACCGCGACCTGAACGGGTACACGTCGTTCCGTGTGCCCGAGAGTCTCAAAGAGCTCCGTGCTAAGTTCTTAGCACGTGAGGGTTCGGGCGCTAGCGATGATCGCAGCGCTCGTGTTACTTCCGCTGCGCCAGCGCGTACTGCTCTTCGTACGCCCTCACCATTTCCGGAACGTCCTCCAGCAAGACGTTCCGCGGCTCCCATGTATCTCGATGGGGAGGAAATCCTCTCCAACGAATACGAAAACGAGCCCCTTGAGGGTTCGTTTTCGGGATACTATGGTCAACAATCCGCTCAACAATCCAGCGGGTTGAGCCGCGGGCGTCACGGATCGGTGGTGGCGGGGGTAGGAACACGCCCCGGGTATGATCAGCCCCGGGCTGATCAGTATGCGCCTCTCCACGACCGGGTGACCGTCGTGGAGCGTCTGTAGGCGCTGAGTTCGCCGCCCTGAAACAGGAGCTGGCGAACCAGAAGGCCCAAGTCGCGGCGGTCTCGCAGACCGCCTCGAATATCCAGGTCGAGCTGGGGACCCAGATGAAGGGGTTGCTCCAGCGCGTACGCGCGCTGGAGGAGAGGCTGCTCGTCGCCGAGGCCAAGTCCTCCGCTTCTGCCTCGGCTCCTGCCGAGGCTTCGGGTCAGTCGAGCTAGATGGCTCGTGCTGCAGGTATGGCTTCAGCCGTCCGACGTAGAAGGTCGGATGGAGGCGCATGCTAGACGGTATGTCTAGCGTGTATGCGTTGCCGTGCCGTGCCAACACAGTGAACGGCCCGATGAAGCGCGGAGCAAGCTTGCTTGCTCCGAAATCCGAAACTGCATGTCTAGGCAGGTTTTGTGTAGCTAACAAAACTAATGAACCAACTTTAAATTCATTTGTGTTGCCTCTGCCCGCATTGTCTGCGTTCAGCTTCTGTTGATCAACAGAAGCTGCTATTGTGTCTTGGACAAACCGAATCACGGCTTGTCGTTTGGTGATGAAACTGATTGCATCCGAGCTGAAGTCATTCAGCTCGCTCTCCGCTAGAGGCCCGGCCTCTGCGTGGTTCTTTGCGGTGTCTGCGCCCTGCGCAGACCCGTGGTCGTTGGCCTTGTTGTTGGGGGAGTCTGCGCCCTGCGCAGACTCATGTGGTTTGTCCATTGTTGCAGCTGACACTGTGCAAGTGTCAGCGGTTTTCTGCGGCTGCTGTATTGCAGTCGTAGATCCTCCCCCACTTAAAGTGGGAGCCATCACTCCGAGTAAACTCGGGAGGCGTGGATGCCGCATGGCATTCACGTAGAACGGTGTATGCCCGGTCGAGGCATGCACTGAGTTATTGATGGCAAACTCTGCCATCGATAAACACTCGCTCCAGTATTGGAACGAGTGAGCGTAGCTCTTCAACATGTCCACGAGGACGCGATTCACGCGCTCGGTTTGACCGTCCGTCTGCGGATGATCCGCAGTCGACATGGAAAGCTGGCTCCCAAGAAGTGTAAACACTTCTTGCCACAGATGCGCTGTGAAGCGCGGGTCTCTGTCCGACACGATGTCGGACGGCATGCCATGGTGTTTGAACACCATGTCGACGAGCAGACGGGCCGTCTGCTTCGCGGTTACCTCTGCTGGCACCGCAGCAAGATGTACCATCTTGCTGAAACGGTCTACAAAGACCACAACACCGGTGTTCCCTCCGCTATCCGGGGGAAGACCAAAGATGAAGTCCAAAGACATGGACTTCCAACACTCCGACGGAGTCGGTAGTGATTGCAGTGGAGCCTGCGCGAATGGCGCAGGCTTCACGCGTTGGCATACCTCGCAAGCACGGATGTACTTGCGCACCCACTTATACTGGTGGTGCCAGTAGAAGTCGCGCGTGAGAAGGACGTAAGTCTTCTCACGTCCGAGATGTCCCGCAGTCGGGGTATCATGATACTCGTACATGATCCTGAGTCGCAGGTCATGGTCATTTGGCACGACAACGCGATCCGCGTTGTCGTCGACTGCGTTGTAAAGTAGCAGTCCGTCGTGCACACGAAAGCGGTGTGCACGCGCTCGAAGGTGCTTGGGCAGCTTCTGACGGGACTTGTCAGAAGGCGCTGTGCCATAGGCCAGCAAGAGCTTCGCGTCCGCGTCGTGCGCGTACGCGGCCTTCACATCATCCAACAGAGATGATGTGGGTTTGCTCGATCGCATGGCGTCAATGGCATTGACGTCAACAGCTTCTGCATAGTCCGGCCGACGTGATAACGCGTCGGCCACCACGTTCAATCTTCCGGGTTTGTATTCGACCCGGAAGTTATACTCCGCAAAGAATGAGAGCCATCTCGCCATTCTTTGTGAAATGTGTGGCGACTTCACTGCGGTGCGCAGTGAAGCATGGTCGGTGTAGACCACAAATGGTCTACTCCCAAGCAAATACACTCGGAACTTTGCGAGTGCATACTTCATGGCAAGGAGTTCCTTGTCATGCACCGGATAGTTGCGCTCAGCTGGCTTCAGCTGACGCGATTGGTAGACGACACGATCACGGCCCTCGTGATCGTGCTGCATAACGCGCATCCGATCGCGAAATCGGATGCGTCACACACTACGTGAAATGGGCGATCTTGGTCAGCCACTGCCAAGATCGGCGCCTCAGTCAAGCCCCGCTTGACTGCATCGAATGCCTTTTGGCAATCGGGTGTCCAATTCCACACAGCTTCTTTCTTAAGAAGCTGTGACAGCGGGCGGATCTTGCCCGCATAATCCTCCACGTACTTGCACAAGTACGTGGCCAAGCCAAGGAACTGCCTCAGTTCCTTGACACTTGAAGGCGTTGGCCATTCATTTATCACTCTGACCTTTTCCGGGTCAGGGCGAACACCATTCTTCCCTACGAGACACCCGAGGACGGGTATCTCGCTCGCCCCGAAGATACACTTCTTCAGGTTCGCGTAGAGCTTATGCTTTCGCATAAGCTCAAGTAGCTGCCGGAGATGCACCCTGTGCATCTCTACGTCGGTCTTCCCGTCCACAGCCCGGCTGTGGATGAATACATCATCGAAGTAGCTCGGTGCGAAGTCGCGCACCGAGCGCAACAAGTGCGTCACGCACCTGTTGAAAGTCGCAGGGGCATTCTTAAGCCCCTGTGGCATTACTAGCCATTCCCAGAGCATGCCGCTTGGCGTGCTCACTGCCGTGAGAGGGATATCGCTCTCACGCATTAGGATTTGATAAAATCCATCTCGCAAGTCGAGAGCACTGTAAACGGTGCTCCCGGCCATCGAATCGATGATAACATCTTTTCGCGGTATCGGCGTCTGCGCCGGTACCGTCGCATCGTTCAGCTTGTTGTAGGCATGAACGATGCGCCATCCGCCCTGTGGCTTCTTGACACAGAACGTCGGAGCACTGTGCGGGGACTTTGATTCCCGCACTTGTCCTGCTTTACGACGACTTTCAAAGAAGTCGTCGATCGCTTTCACTTGCTCTCGCGGCAGTGGCCACTGCCGCGTGACACAGTACTTCGTGCCCGGCACGAGATCAATCTCGTGCTGAATGCCCTTATCCTGCGGAAGCTCCGCAGGGATCTCTTCCGGGAGTACGTCTTTGTACTCCCTCAGCAATTCGTAATAGGGACTCGACTTCAGCGAGTCCCAACCTTGTTCCTCGAAGCGCTCTCGCTTTGTCTTCGCACTGAGAGTGTCTTCACTCTCAGTGGTACCTCCCATGAAGAGCTGTCTCAGCTCTTCGCTCTCGCTCGCCGTTCTTTCGCTGTCCGAAAGAACGCAGACTTGCTCGATGCGTCCATCGTGCAAGTCGCGCGTGAAGCGCTTCCAGCTCATGGCTGGAAGCGAAGTCAACTCCGACGCCGTCGTCGGAGGACTAGCGAGTTCCATGTCACGATACTGGAGTCCAGTATCGGTGCGCGTCAAGACGCTTAGCGTCTTGACATTCGGCGTCACCGCCGCAGTCTGCCCAGCAGACTGCCCTTGTTGCGTCTCGGTGTCGGACCGAGACTTGCGCAGCGTTTTCCGCTTGCGCCGTCTTCTTGTTGTGCGGAGCCCGGCTCCGCACAGTTGTTCTTCTAGTCCAGGCCCGGCCCTGGACAGTCGTTCGCCGGCGGACCCTGTCCGCGGGCGCGCGGTATCAAGCCCGGCTTGACCGCATTTTCCTTCGTGCAGCCCGGCTGCACGGTAATGTGTCCCTTCGCCGGCAGACCCTGTCTGCGGGCGCGCGATATCAAGCCCGGCTTGATCGCATGGCGCTTCGTCGTGCAGCCCGGCTGCACGACAGCATGCAAATTGCGTCAGTGCGGTACGTTTGCAACCGCCCGCACTGTTTGCAGCGTCAACTCCCGGAGTTGACACGCCTTCGTCACCTCGACGCCAATCATTGGCGGAGCCCCTCATGACCGAGGGTGCGTCGGCTCCCGGAGCCGACGCGTCGTTGTCGACCTGACCGTTTCGGGTCAGGGACTGTCCCTTACACGCTTGAACGTGGGTGTTGGTTCCCGGAACCAACACATCTTTTTCTTCCGACGTTGGCAGCAGTGCCGACGTGGGTCTCACTTGTGCGCGCCCTCGCGTACTTCTTGGGCACTCCGGGACAGCAGCATAAAGCGCTGTCTCGACTGGTGAGCCGCGCGCACCTGCTGGTGCGTGCGCTGCGGTAACAGGGCCATCGCTCTCTGTTCCGCAGTTGCGACCGAAGCGCACGAGCGTGCGCTTCTTCCAGTCTATCACCGGATCATGCCGTGCAAGCCACGGCATGCCCATTACCACGTCGAACTTATCGTCCAGGTCCAGGACGATAAAGCGTTCGACAAACACTCGTTGTTTGTACGAGAAGCGCACGTTCACGACGCGCTTCTCGGTCTTCACGATGGCACCTGTTGCCAGTCGTACCTCCAGAAGACTTCGAGGTGTATCTACCTCCTCGAAGTCAAGTCTCGGCAGGCTTCGTAGTCGAACAAAGTTGTTCGACGCGCCTGAATCTACCAAAGCTCGAAGAGAGTCACTCGCTCTCTTCGAGTAAACCTTCAAGATGACTAGGTTCGGCCTGTCATCTTGTTTCTTGCAGTGAGAGCTGGTCTCACTGGGGGCTGCAGTCCTCAGTGTCGCGTGCCCGATGTCGGCACGCGCGACTGCATTACCAGTAGGGCGCCCCGCGCCTACTGGATGTTCGCGTTTTTTGTTGGTCCGCGGCGATGCCTAGCATCGCCACGACGGCCACTTCCAGGGGGCATGGGAGCTGTGCACTCCCGTGCAAAGTGACCGGTCCTTCCGCAACGGAAGCATCGCACGTTACCTCCCTGCTGCTGGTAGACAGCAGTTGTTGCGCTCGAGAGGTCCATTGGCTCCGGACCTCCCGTCCTCGCTACCGGGCGCGGTTGCGGCCTCGGCACGTTCACATGCAGTTTAGCCTGCCGCAGGCTAAACTCTTCTTGCATGGCAAGAGTAATCGCAGCTTCGAGAGTACTCGGGTACTCTCGGAAGAGATAGGTCTTCACAGGCCCATCTCTAAGCCCCTTCATGAACGTGACGACCTTGGTCGCCTCGTCAATCGGGTTAGTCACGATATTTGATACCAAATATCGTGCGCGCTGCGCGTAAGCATGGACGTCATGCTTACCCTGCTGAAGGTCGAGGAACTCCGCCCTCGACCGGAACTCGTTTTGCGGGGGCTCAAACGCTTGTTTGAGCTCCTCTTTGAACACTTCGTACGTGCTGAAGCACGTAGGATCGGAGAGTCGGCGTCCATACGCCCAACTCCTTGCGCGTCCGCCAAGGCAGGACATGGCGAACGCGACCTTCGACAGCGGGTCGACGATGCGTCGAGCCGCTATGGCTGTGTCGAGCTCGACAAGCCATCGGAGGAGAGGCTCGCCCTCTCTTCCCACGTAATTGCTTACGCTCAACTTTAATGGTTGAGCACGCGGTGTCGTCCCTGACGACGCCGTCACTGAGGAAGCAGCGTCACGCTGCTCCTTCATGATGAACCCCAGAGCAACACCATGTTGCTCCGTCGGCGATAGCGTACGCAGCATTGTAGCTATCGCCGCTTCTCCAATGACTGTTGACAGTCGTTGGAGGGCTTCCCACTCTGGGTCAGACAGGTGGGGCAGTCAGCGCGTGCAACATGCGTTGCAGGCGTGTTGGAGCTCTCCATGGGCACCTCCGTGCTCATGTGGTTCTCGGCTCCGCGTTCGTACGCCGCGTACGAACGTCAAGCAGTCGGTCGTTGGACGGACTACAAAGTGCTACCAGGTGTAGTGGGTCTAACTTGACTCACTACTTTAGCTTACACGTTGCGCAACGTGTATGAGGAAGCGTAAGTACTTAGTAATTACTTAGGTTAATTATATTTGAATACACAAATATAAGTTAACTTAGACAAGACTCCAAGTAGCTAGTTTAAGGTAAATTGAGAACTGTATTGTTTGTAAATTGATCTTCCTCTAAAAGCTGCTAAAACTGTTTATCATCTATGAAAGGGTTGGCAGCGGCTGGCTGTCAGAGCCCCGCTAATATGCATGTCTCTGATTGGTAGAAAGATGCTGCTTTCTACCAATAGGATCTTTTGGGTATGCGTGGACCACTCACTGTGGTGGTCCACTTCAATGTATCCATCGGTGTGTCTTACACCAATGTGAGGAAGTATCCAAAACGTTTAACAGATAACCTATCTGTTAAATTCACAAGTGGCTTGCAGCCACTTGTACGTGTAACCCCGTTACACGCATCCACGAGCTCCTCAAATTGATTTGCGTTGAGCCATCGTCGCTCGGTCGGCTCACCGCGTCTCGCTGCATACTCCACGTCGTACTCCACTTCGTAGCGACCTGCGCGATTACGCGCGCGCCGTCGTGCCCGCTCCACAATGTATCCTGCTGTCTCGACTTGCAGTAGGGCTGGCATCGGCTCCGGTAGTCGCGGCCTACCCCGCCCTCGTAGCAGTTGCACTGCGCTGCCTGTCTGACCGTCCCCACCGTATACTCCGCCCTTGTCGCGTCCTCGAAGTTCACCGTCGGCACGCACTCGTGCTCCGCCTTCATATTGATCTGCAGCGCCCTCGACGTCACCGCCGCGTCCTCCAGGACTTCCCTGTGCACCGGCCTTCGCACCGCTGTGTAGCCCACGATCCTGGTCTGCATCAGATTCTTCCGCTGCTGTGGACTTCTGCTCGTCACGTGCAGCCTGCCGTTTTGCCAGTCGCGCTTCCCGCACAGCATCTGCCTCTTGCCTTCGCCGCCGCTTCCGATCTTCCTCGTCTGTGGCTTCTGCATCTGCCTGCGCTCGTCGCTTGTGTCGCTGATTGTTCACTGAGGTACGAGATCTCGCGGCCGCCCCCGCCGTGGTGCTGCTACTTACGTCGCTACTGGCTGCCGCTATTCCTGGGCTCGGCGCTGCTAGCGCACCGCCACCTCTTGTAGCTACCGTTTCATGTACTGGTCCACCGGCTGCTGGCTGTTCACCGCCATTAGCGTCTTGGCTAACGTCACCTGAGCTGGCTAGCATTCCTTCGCTTCCGCCGGCGCCCCGTCTTGCCTGCTCCGTACTCCGCTCAGATTCAGTCGCCCGTGTCGTTGCCTCAGGCACCGACGGTTGACTTCCGCCCGCGATGACCGCTCTCGGAGTACCCATTATGTCTATGCTGTCGCCCTCTTCCTCAACCAGCTCTGTCAATATTCGATCTGCCACAATACCCAACGAGTCACTCGGACACTGCGAACTTACTAGGAAGCTTGTGTGCGCGATCAACCGCTCACCATTGTCGTCTCGAATGACCTCCCAATTGTCATATCCAGCATCCTGTACAATTTTCGCCGGGCCCACCCATTGATGAGCCAGTTTGGTGATGCCCTTGCCGCGGGGGCGTTTCAGCACCCACACTAGATTTCCAGGCGCAAACTCTCGCACCTGTCTAGCTTGCCTATCGTAGTACCTCGCGCGTCGTCGCTGGTCTCGCTCCAACGCCACACGCGCTGCCTCCGTGGCCTTCGCCATGTTCGTCACTAATTTGCGGTGATAGTCCGCGTGTACCCCAACCTGCGTGACGCCGTTCACGCGCAACAACTCGTTAGGAGCTCTTAGTCTTCGGCCTAGCATTAGCTCATTGGGGCTGTACCCCGTGCCAGAGTGCCGCGCACCATTATACGCGTACGCAGCACAAGGCAACCAGTGATCCCAATCGTCCTGTGCCTCAGCCACGAATATAGCAACCATGTCCTTCTAGGACCGATGGAACCTCTCTACCAGGCCTAGTAGTGCAGGCCTATACGATACAGGGGTGATTTGCTTCATCTGCAACATGTCCACCAGCGCTTTAATCACCGCGCTATTCAATTCCGGCGCGCCATCCATAACGACCTCGCGCATGGGGCCGTACACCAACACCAGCTTTTTGACAATGAACCGGGCTATATCTTTCGCCGTGTGGCTCGGGACCGCTACCACTGCAAACCTCGTAGCATAGTCAACTGCGGCTACGACATACCGATTGCCGTCCGCCGTCATTGGCAACGGCCCTGCAACGTCTACCGCCCACCGATCACCAGCTTCTCCTACGCCCTGACTCCTCAGCGGCGGGATCACTTCCCTCGCCTTCGTCTTGCGAGTACCGCAATCTCGACAGGACTGTACCCATTTTCGAATCGTAGCCCTCATGTCTGGCCACCAGTAGTTAGGCGTTATCCGCACGTACGTCTGCGGAGTCCGTAGATGACATGCATAGATTGAATCGTGATTCTCTCTGAGCACTTTGGGCCATAGCGACGCTGGCAATACCACTCGTCGCCTGCCGTCGGTCTCCACAATATATACAATGCCGTCGTCAATCACCACAGACTTGTCGCCGTACTTGCCCCTCTTTCGCAGGTTCGCCACCATCCGGTCGTGTGCTTGCTCACTCCGAATCTCACTATCCGCCAGCTGGCCTTCACCGCCGACCGCTGCTGCACCTGGTTGTCCGCCAGTCACCACTCGCACAGGTGCTCGTGACAGAGCATCTGCCACCACATTGCTAGCTCCCGGTCGATAGACTACTTTAAAATCATACTCTTGTAGTTGAAGTGACCACCGATGCAATCTTCCCATCAGGTCTTTCGACGTCATCAGCCATCGTAAGGCTGCATGATTCGTCACAAGGTCAAATCTCCGTCCGTAGAGGTAGGGTCTAAATAAATTCACCGCCCACACCACGGCTGCGCACTCTAGGTCCGTAATGCTATACTTTGCCACTGTTACCGAGTTAATCTTGGACGCATAGGCTATAGGTTGTTCACCATCACCCTGGTCCTGCGTGAGCGTCGCCCCTAGGCCCACCGTCGAGGCATCGGTCACAAGTTTGAACGGCCGCGTAAATTCTGGATATGCGAGGAGAGGACGTTCCGTGAGCGCTCTCTTTAGGCATTCAAACGCTGTTTGCTGGGATTCTCCCCATTTCCACACGACGCATTTCCTCAACAGCATCGTCAACGGAGCTGCCTTGCCCGCGAACTCCGGTACAAATCGTCTGTAATAGCCTGCCATATGGACAAATCGCTTGACCGCTGCCGCATCCGCTGGCACCGGAAACTGCCGCACACTCTCAACCAAACTCTCCATCGGTCTGACGCCAAAAGCATCAAGCTCATGTCCTAAGTACTCTAGTTTTTCGGTAGCAAATGAGCACTTGCTCGCCTTCAGAGACAATCCGGCCTGCCGCAGCCTCTCGAGCACCATGGCTAGCTCCACCACATGCTGTGCCACGTCGCCTCGCGAGAACACGATAACGTCGTCTAGGTAAACTAAGCAACTTCTCCATGTAAGCCCTTGCAGAACTGCGTTCATCATCCTCTGGAAGGTACCAGGAGCATTTGCAAGCCCGAAAGGCATCCGAATGAAAAGGTCGCACCTTGATCGGTGCTTCCGATCCTGTGTGAATTTCGTGACTAACTCCTAGCGTAGTCATCGGAGGACACCCCTCCCTAGGCTCCAACAACTCAGGGTAATTCCGTAATAACATCAACAGCAACTTCTTGTCCTTCTTCTCCATGTCACCGATTGCTAAGTCGCCCTCGTTGCTCAACGGTTCCGCCCGAGCCTTCACCACCTGCTCGATCCACTGCCGAACGCGATCACGTTCAAACCCACCGTCCAGCTCCAACAACTCAGGGTCATCTCTGGTCGGTGACCACGTTTCCAAAGCCTCTCTCGACGGCAACTTAGTCGTTCGTCCCTCGAGGTTCATGATCGGAATCGTCACCTTGCCGTCGTGGACCTTTGTCAGCGTTGGCGCTAGCATTAAGTGGGGCTCGACCCTCTTGTCGGGGATGAACATGCCCTCAGTGCCATCTGGTGCCGACACCGCCAGCTCGACATTGTGACACGTGCCAGTCTGCACACGTGCACGCCGTACTAGTCGTGCCCTTGCAACACCGTTGTATCGTCTCTCGCTGCACCGGAACGGCACGACTTTCTTGACGCCCTCCTCGAACCACTTCATCTCGCAGGCCACGAAGTCAATCTTGACGCCCTTGTCGAGCATCTAATTCTCACCTAGCAGGAACTCCGAAGACGCCCCCTCAACTATGAGCGCGTCCACTGTCATGATCTGCTCGTACTGCGTGCAGAGCCGAAATCGCCACACGCCCAACACTTTAGCGACTGCTCCCGTGAAGCCCTCAACATAGTCAACAGGTGGTAGCATGCTCAGCCGTTCTCCGTACGCTCGCCACGCTTCCCCCGCCACGCAGTACTGCGCTCCGGTATCTAACTTGATCTGCTTCTCTTCACCACAGATCCGCACTCTCGCCGTCGGCAACGACTCCACTGTCGGGGCCTGCAGAGCTCGCAACTGGCCAACTCTGATCAGTCGTTCGCCGCCCTCGTAGTGGCGCACACGCGGGTGCGCGTACACGCTGCCACTGTGGTACGTGTACCGCCGCCGTGCGCGATGCAGCTTCGACTTGTCCTGCTGATTGTCCGTGGCACTGAATGCCGTGAATACCCGCGCTTGTGCCTCACCCTGCGTCAACGCGCTAGCAGCTTCTTTCCTTCGCCGCTGGTGCGTGTCTTCGAACACGAAGTACGCTTCGTCCAGGTACTGCATCTTCGCCAGCATTTCGCGTAGCTCCCTGCGCTCCTTGGCCTTGGCCTTGCGCACCATCCGCTCGTAGCGCCGCCGTGTGCGCGACCGCCGCAGTGGCGTGTCGTGCACCACCTTCTTTTGGTATTCGCCTTCCTGGCCGAGCTCGTCACCAGCCACTGCGTTGTTGCCGCAGTTCCCGGTCCGTGTCGTCGGTGCCACTGACGTATCACGCTGTGGCGCCGTCGTTGTGCCTTGCTCACGATCAGTCTGGCGCTGTCGCCGTGCTTTGCCCCGGGCGATCCTCTTCCGCCGTCGCCGTTCCGCACGGGCTGCCTCGTCGACGATCGCATGTGCTGACGACGCCTCCCTTGCAAGCGCCATGAATGTCTTGGCCGTCGTCGTGTTCTTCGTCGCCATCTCCTCACGCAGAGCTGCCTGCAGATTCTCGGGTGTGCCTCCGTCGCCGCATGTCTCACGCCTTGCCGAAGCCTCGTGGCTGACTCGACGCGGTAAGTCGCCGTCGGGTACACGCACGCCCACGTCGTTCTCGTCTTTGCCGGATGTTCCGCCGTGTTGACCGCCACCAGTGTCCCCATCTTGAGCATCGTCACCGTCGCGAGAAACGTCACCAGTATCATGGGCCTCCAAACCGCCGCCATCGTCACCACGGACTCCATCCTTTCCGCCGCTATCACACTCGTGGTCACCACCGCTACTCGTCGACGCCGCGCGACTACACGAACCGCCATCTCCACTTTGAGGAGGCACACAGGCATGTGCTGCGCCTTCCACAGCTTCGTCCGCCTCCTTGTCACTTGTCCTCGCTTCTTGTGTGCCAGGGCAGCTCACAGGTGGCGGGTCATGTCGTGCTCCGCCATCCCCAGCCTCAAATGTCACTCGTCGTGTCTTCCTCGCGACCTGGCCGTTCCATCGCGTTCCTCGACGCCTCCGACCGTGCCGTCGCTCAGCCTGGCGCATCTCCGTACGCCGTCTTGTCTTCTCACCCGGATCAGTGGAAGCGAGCAGTAGGGCCGGGTCCCCTACGCCCGCTGCCCATTTCCCGCGTTGCCGCTGGGGGACACTGTCCCTGTCGTCTTCTGCCCGCTAGCCTCGGCCAGATCGGCCTTCTTCACGCCGCAGTCCCGCACGAAATGGCCCTCTTGATTGCAGTAGTGGCACCGCGTGCCCGCTCGCGGTACAAATGGTGCGCGTGGTGCTCGCTGCTGTAATCTCTCATAGTGTCGCTGAAGCCTCCCCTCGCGCGTGTCAAACACCGGGTCTGCTGCGCCGCTCTGTGGTCCGTACGCGCTGCCACCTGACGTCCCCTCGACCTTGAACGCCTTGGCCCGCTGCCTTGGGAGGTGATCCCCGCTGGCCTGCCGTTTCCCTCGTTCTGGTCCGAATTGCTCTCGTCCGCTCGCCGTTTGAGCTTTCAAATCTCGGCGCTGAACCTCGCGTGCTCCAACGGGTACCAGTTGGTATCCAGGCGGGATTGCACGCCACCACTCGCCCGAACTGTCTTTCCCCGACAATACCGGTCTACCGGCAGTGTCGTATCGAGGTGGTTTCCCCGCCGTACCCCACATCGGCCCGTACCCGCTCACCACAGTACCAAAATTCCCAGCTGCTCCTGACTGCTCCTTGTCTCCGGGTGCCGATGCTGCCAAGGGCCCACGCCCACGCGAAGCCTCGCGCTCGTCCCAGCGCGCCATCGCCGTGTCCAATCCAACGCCGTAGCCCTCGCCGTACTCGCCCACGTGGGGCACCGCCAGCTCCACCGCTTCGTCCAGCGTCCGCGGGCGATGTCCGCGCACGTGCATTGCTCCTTCGGCACTACTAATGCCCTTCAAGAATGCGTTCACCAACCAATCTTCCTCCACGTCGCCCCGCTCGCCGATCTCTCGCAACGCTTGGGCGTACTCGACAAGTCGCTCGCCACGCATCTGGCGCCGCGCGTTCAGAAGGTCAACAACTTCAGGCCCAGTACGCTGGGTCATATACTTTGCCCTTAACATGTCCGACAACGTGCCGATGGTCTCCTGCGACTCGGGGACCGATTCCATCACGGTAGCAAACCAGCGTTGCGCCTCGCCCTCCAGGTGGGACGCCACCTCATGATAAAGCTGTTTCTCGCGCCATTCGACGCCCATAGTCACGGCCTGCCGACGGACTTCAGCTCGCACCGTCTTGAGCCACATCGAGACCGGCATCACATCGTCAAGACGCTTGAACTTGGTCAGCTTCAAGGCTTTCGCCTTCTCGCGCACGATGATCGGTCGAGCTGGTGCCTGCTCCGCACTGCTCGCCGCCGTCGCTGTCCTTCTTGCTGGAGGAGTACTATCGAATCCAGCGCCGCCTTGTACCCCATTACCGCTAGCACTGGTGCCTCCACGGATCGTTGCCGCAGTCACGCCCGCGTTCATGGCCGTGTCTCCCGCCGTGGTGTCGAGTGTCGACGCGCTCGCCCCCGCGTTTGCGGTGCTGCAGCTCGGGTCTCCGTTGCCATCACCCGACGTTCGATTGCCGCTCGCATCTCCGCTGTTGCCGCCACTCATTCCAGCCGCCCTGGCCACCGGCGTGTTGCCCGCAGTCTGGCGAATCTCTTCCGTCGCTAGCGTCACTGTGGCGCCGTCGTCCGCGTCCAGCGTGATCGTCGCGGTCTGCCGCTGCTTCGCAGCTTCGGCCGCTACTACCGCCGCTCGTTCCACGAAAGCCGCACGCCGATTCGCACGTTGATCATGCGCCGCAGTTCCTTCCGTCGTAGTCATTTTTTTCTCAGTAAACTAAAAACACAATACACAAATATCCCATTAGTTTCGCATCGCGTTCTCTATATCTCTTGTCGTTCGTTTCCGTTCCGCTGCAGGGTTCACCCGCTGACACCAAGCCCGCAGGAGGCTCCAATCATTCCCGCCCGGAAGGTGCCTGTCATGACCACCATGTAGCTGTCGCCCTCCCGGTGGCGAATAACTTTACCAAAGCTACTCGGTCAGCACGTCGTCTCAGAGGCAGCGGTCTCGCGTAGGTAGGGAGCGTCAGCTCTCAATGACTAACCAGCCCGATGCTGGCCCTGCACGCTCTCCGTGCGAGGGATAGGGACAGTGGGGAGGGAGCGATTATCGGCGACCGCAACCCCGGTAGGTCTTTAGGCTGCTCCCCGCAAGCGTTCCGGTTTACATGCAAACATGCAGCGGACTCGGGGCGTCGGCACAAGTGCGCTAGCCGATCCCCGTGTCCCTCGGCCTCGACGCCGGCGCGCATACCGGCGCCGCTGCCCCCTCGGTCTCTCTCCGAGGCCCCCAGCACCCTACTGTCAATTGAAGTATACGCGATCTCCTACCCGCGTACCCCGCTCCGTTGCGGTGCACCCCACTCAGACTAGGCACAACAGCACGACCTCTGGCGTCCGGCTGCCAAGTGACTTTTATTAGTCTCGATCAGATGCCGGTCCTGCACCAAATCTCAACTGAGGGTCGAGCGGCAGACCGCGGCTCGCTACCCTCCTACATCTATCGACCACCTACAAAGCCCGGCGCCCTTTACTACCTACTGGCCCTCCTTGGCCCCGCACTCTACGTCGTCGCCCCTCCTGACGTTGCACTCGTCCCTGCTACAAGTCGTTACCGGGTCACCCCTCCCGCGATCTTCCAGCGCTCTGTCCTTCAATGTCGACTCGACATCTCCTCTCTGCCGATCCTCCGCTACCCTCACCGACCAGTGGTGGTAGCCTGCTGGATCGCCGTCGTCACCGCCCACTCCGTCGTCACATATTCCGTCACCAGCCCGTTGGTGTTCACCACACTTCTCACGTCGTCGTCAGGTCGATCACCATCTCGTCATGTCCTCTCGTCACATTGAGAGCACCACTACTACAGAATAATACCCCGGGCACTATTTAATAGTACCCCTCACAAAATCTCGAAAGGTTACTCTGTATTACCAAAAGGTTACATCGCTACCTTAGCTTACTCGTCGATCAGTGCAGCATCATCAAGAGCGTCGTGCAGCTCGTCCAGGTTAAAGTCGTCCATATCCTCGTGGTCCTCGTCAATGGCATTTTGCCGAATGAGGCGGTGTTGGGGTGCTGCGAACGTGTGCAGGCAGCGCTAGTGAATGGCTGGGGCTGCGTTCTATAGTGAAGTGAGGTGTACCAAGACGACTGGTCATCAGAGCAGGGTAGGGTACGTGAGTTACTGTAGGGTTACTACCGGGCTACTCTGAGTGGTACTATTTGGGTAGAGGGTATTAATCGGGAATTTCCGTTATTACCAGTGCTGATTAGGCGCGAAATTCGCTTTAGTGCCAGTATGCCTCTTAGTAACTATGCAAACCAACCTCTTGGGCTCGGCGACCTGGACGTACAAGAGCCCAGCAGAACCCGACACGGCGACGCCGAGCCGCGTGGAGCACACGTGCTGGTCCTCTGGCGCAAGCTTTGCATCTGCAGCGCTTGTGTTTCTGGCGGAGGTGAACGACTCGTACGTGGAGTTCAAGCCTGAGTACGTCCAGGTGCTGGAGCTGATCGTCGACTGGGAGACGCGCGAGGCCGGCGGTCTGCATCGCAGCGTTGGAGAGATCGGCGCCACAGCAACGGGGGGGGGGGGGGGGGGGGTTACCGGGGAGACAAGAGGACGACCGGGTCGAAGATGTCGCAGTAGCTGCGTTCGAGACCGCAGCCACATGTCTGAGCTGCGTGGAGGCGTGTGCACCCGACGCTCAGCGGCTACTGCGGTTATGTGGGCGACTCATCGATACTCTATGGCGTGTGGGGTGCTTGGACCAGGGTGCGTTGGACCAGAAGTTTCTGTGGCGGGAATTGCTGTGTCGTCACTGGGGCGATGCAGCCGCTGGCTTAGCACTAGAGCTGCTGCTGCTCAATGCGCAATTGATGTGTTCAAGTACATGTAGTGGTGGGGAGGTGGCTTCGACACAAGCGGACGATATTCTAGACGTGGTCGCCTTCGCGTATGCAGATCTACCTGCTGAGCTGAAAGAATTTTGTATCGGCGAAGTGACAACGTTGATCAGCACCTTCGTTGACGAAGGCCCGAGCTACCAGTTCACCCCACGCATGGCTCTGCAGTTGCGGTTGCTGGAGTGTTTGGTGGATTGTCATTTCCTGAGTGAATCTGACGGTGTTGATGTAACAGCGTGGCTTGGTGAGTACTTCCCCGCGTGCTTTGATTGCTGCGGTGCGGCTCTCCAACTTCTGAGCCATCATCCCAGCATTTTGAGTAATAATGAGAAGACCTCAGTTGGAACCATTCGTATGCTGGACTTAAGTCTTCTGGTGATCAAGGCTGGGCTCGACTACTTTGAAACTAGAAGGGGGGACATCGCGGAACTGGCGATGATTCTCAATCCGGCAATAACAGGAAGTCTCGCTCAACTAGCCAAGTTGTCCACGATGTACTCCACTGAAAAGGGCACGCGTACGTCTCCAGAGATGCTTGAAGCGCGCCCGATAGATACGAGCTTATATTTGCTAGCAAAGACGGCGGGTGCGGTCAAGGCAAGCGATTGCGACACCTTGGTCAATATTTTCAAGTTGCTTCTTACGCCATGTACGATGCGTAGAGTTAAAAAAGTGCGTCCGAGTCTGGTATCGGCGTGCTTCGACGCCATGCACCAACTGGTCTCTCACTCCGAAGTGGCTAACATGGTGGGAGCACCGCTGGCTGCTTTGCTGCAGGTCGAGGATCTCAGCTGTAGTGAAGGCAAATACTCACGCAGAACCCCCGAGTCTGTTGCAATTCTCCTATCTGGTATGGACCTTGTCGGCACGGGTATGATTGCTCCCAAAGACCGATCCACTGCGGAATCGCCGGATCAACTGAACGGTACAGTTTTAAGGCCTAGCGCGCCGCAGTGGTTCGATGAAGAAGGCAGTGACGAGGGGGACGGCTCGACGGAAATTGTTGGGCTACCGCGCGATGATACCGATAGGGAGAGTGACCAATGCGAGCTTACACGGACTGACGCGGCCGTGCCGCAGTGGTTTGTCGAAGACAGCGAAAACGAAGAGGTAGCAGACGTCGAGTTGCCGCTGGACGACACCAGCGACTTTCTGGGGTTGGCATCCCTATTAGGGGCTGGTGACGCCGACCACATCGCTGAAGCTGACAGCGCGAGCGATTATGGAAGTACCAGCACTGGGGATCGTCAGCCGCAGATCTAGCGAGTCGTCCTTTGCCCCCTCGCCTAGCTGAGGTGGAAGCACCGACATCGATGGACTGCAAGTGGTCGCACGAAATCACGAGTGGTTGAACGGAATAGTAGGTGAGATGCTGGCAGATGCATGGCGCACGGGTACACGGCGTGCGCTCGCCATCCAGTCGCACGGCGCAGCATTACGAGGAAATTGCCCGACGCGTACGTAACCCGTCGCTGGCGCTCCCAACGAACCTCGTTAGGTTCTGCTGGGAGTTGCAAATCGCTCATGCGCGCCTGCGATCCCAACAGCAGCACGACAGCAGCAAAGCAGCAGCAACAACAAATGCTCTCGCATGCGCGTGGTCGACCGACCAAACACGGAGGACGTCGAAGGCAGTGTGTGGCGATACAGCATTACCACTGGCAAGTTACCAGATCGCTTGGAGGCTGTAGGGGCTATCGGCGACAACGCGAGCACACGACGGAGCGCTACGACGCAGGGGCATCTTGGGCTCACCCAGACGCATGGGCGATTAAAGGTGCCGCAAACCGTCTCTGCCCGGCATCTCGGTGGGAGCATCCACCGCCTGGGCAGGCCCCGACAGTGACTTGACGGCACTTGAGCATTGGTAACGAGCGAGTCACGCTTGGCAGCCCAAGTGAGACTCGAGCTTCTACGGACAGCTCGGCGATGTCGCGAGTATCAAGACGGTGTGTGTATCTTCAGCTTGCTCGACGTCCGAGCCTCGCCTGCATGCCATCGCTTGCTTCGCAATCGCTGGCTACGCTGTCGCCCGCTGCAGCGCGGGCAAATGATCCGTCGAGCTGGTGCTCGCTGCGCGCTGACTGGCATCCAGGCGAAGGAGACAGGATGGCCGAGGAGAGGTCCCAGGCTCGTCGGAATGCTTGAGCTTGAAGCCGAGCTCGGCGGTTCTCTGCGCGGCGCTCGGTCTCTACGTCGGTCGGCGATCAGATGCTTGGGTTCCCACTCTGGTTAGTCTGCTCATCTGATTATTAGGGGTTGTCAATGTCCGCAGCAGCAACTAATTTTTTTTGGTCAAAATGTACATTCATTAATAATATCTAATAATGGCAATAATGGCAGCGTGTTGGGGACGATAGCAATACGCGTGTACAAGTGCTTGCCCATTGCTGCGGCACGTGGAGCTGCCAAGATGTACTATCCGCAGGCATCACGCTAGCCTTGTTCTTACCAGCACGAACCTGAGCAGGTGACGAATCGCTCCAGGCCCTTGAACAGGAGATGCTGAAGAACCCCGCAGCCAAAACCGCCATATGCAGGTTGATATCAACAATCGTACGGGGCAGATGAAGCATGTATGTGGGCGTGAAGTCGGACAGCTTGGGGCTTGGCATACAGGCGTTGCAGCGGGGCCTTCACAGTGTGTTTTGATTATTTACATGTACCGGTAATTCAATTGCAGTGCTTTGGGCCTCCATAGGTAGCTGTCGCTCCGTTAGTGTTCTACGTTAGACTACACTGGCGAAGCCTCCAGCGGAGAACTGCCTCCACTAGCTTCTCTCGGCGCAACCTAGCTGTGCCTCTCCAACTCGGCTTGTGGGCAATCGAATGCACCGCGTTAGCGCACAAACTCGGTGTTCGAGGCGAGCTACATGAAAGTATTCTAGCTCAATACCCTATGACGACAGATTGCGGCCAAGAGTTTGCCGGCAAGCCAGGGCGACGGCCCTGAAAGCGAGGCGTGTTGGTTGGTGTGTTCCAACAACTGACACTGCCTCGTGTTTTGGGCTGTGTACAAAAGCTCTCGCGAGTCTAAGCTCGCCGTGTTTCTGCCCGGAGCAGATGGATATGAGGCTGGTCAGCAGAGTGCCGTCGCGACGAGCGATGCGTCTGGCCCGAGGTCTCTGCCAGCGGAGAGCGGCTCTGACCGGGGCATAAGAAAAGAGGAGCGATGCCCGCCGGACGACGCGCCCTTCAACGCGCCCTGGCGGTGGCGGCGATGGCCGTGGCGCTGGCGGCGGCCTCGGACACGAGCGCCTTCTGCAGCTCCGTCACGTCCTGCCTCAAGGACGGCAGCACCGCGTGCAACACCACCACGGGCGACTGTCCGCCCTGCATCTACGCGCTGGACAGCACATACACGTGCTGGGAGAAGGACAACTCGACCAACACTTGCCCCTTCACGGGCGTCCGCTACGACTGCTGTACGTCCGTCGAGCTCTTCTGCCTAAAGTGCCTAGCGCTCTTGATCTCACCCGCCCCTTGTCTTACCCCCATGGAACAGCCGACTCGTGGAGCACCACGACGACCAGCAGCTCCGCGGCCTCCACGACGACGTCGTCGTCGTCGACCAATTCGAACCGCTCGACCTCTGGCACAGCCACTTCGTCGACCTCTTCGTCCAGCACTGGCACCGACACCTCCAGCTCCACCAGCACCGGTGGACTGAGCTCCAGTCTCATCACGTATGGAGCCATCGGCCTCGGCGCAATTCTTATCTTTGTCATCCTCCTCATCCTCTGCGCTCGGAGGCGCAAGATGCGTCGTCGTCGGGAGGAGCACATTGCGGCCACGGGCGCTGGCAACTTCGGGCGCAATCGCGCACCGTCGGACAAGCGCCCACGTGGCCTGTCGAAGCCTGACAACGGGTCCTTCGCCGGCCCGTACAACAATCTTCTGGACTCCAGTAAAGTCAACTATGCAGCAGCCCCCAACATGAACGCAGGCTACGGAGGCGGCTACGCCGGGCGCCGCAAAGGGTCGCGTGCGGAGCCGATGGACACGATGTCGCGGGTGCCTACGGACGAGTCTCCTCGCAGCTTTGACGGCATGTTGACCGACTCAACACACTCGCCGGCAGTTCTGGGTGGAAGCTCGCACAATTCGCGCGGATCCCACAAGAGCGGTGGAAGAAGCGTGCAGGCTGCGCCGGTTGTCGGGGGAATCGGAGGCTTCTCGAATGTGAACGAGTACGTACAGCAAGACGTGTCACTACGGTGCACATCCACGCCGAATGTGTTTGGCGAGTATCTGCGGATGAAGCAGGAGATGCAGTACGATGACGCCGACCGCAGCACAATGGGCGGAATGAGCGGTGTCAGCTTCAGCGACACCATCAGTGACTTGGACAGCGGCAAGTACTCGTTCCAGTCGTCGCAGGGCATTGGCCGAATGCCGCAGCGGCGGACGGACCTGGATGGTCGGCCTTCGATGGCCGACTCCATTACCGATTCCATTGCGGACTCGGTCACGGACTCGGAGTATGCCGAGCAAATACGTGCTCGCGGCGAGAGTGATTGCTACAGCGAGATGTCGTATAACGACGAGAAGTACTCCTTCAGCAGTTTGGATGGCCTCGACGACAGCCAGGTACGAGAAGGCAAGCGCGAAGTCGAGATCTAAGCCCAGCGCAGATACTCGATATTCTGGTATTTTCTCGTTTGTGTAGTTACTCTTAGAGCGTGTCAAAGAACCCGATTATTTTATGATTTAGTTGGCCTTGGAGGTAGCGCTGCCATATTTTCACTTGATACGACAACACCAGCAAACTCTTGTCATGGCCATCACGCTCGACACTAATATGCACGATGACATCGAGTCGATTGAACGGAGATCACTAAGAAACGCTACAGTACAGACAGCTTATCGATATGCCTCGCATTCATATGTGTAGAAAGAATGATAGCTCTAACAGATCTGCAGTCGCCTTGGCTCAAGTCAGCTCGGCGCTACAAGCAACAAACTCAAAGACGACTCCACCTCCTTCCTCCTTAATTATCATGCCCGTCGGCAAGCTTGCGATACAAGTCAATGCACCTTCTTGGAGGCGATCCCGGTGGTCCTTGCCTCCTCAACGGCATCCTGGGAGTGGCTGTCCAAGTCGCCAGTGTCTTCGTGCCTCCCGCCCAGCGATGATGCAGCTATAGCAGCTTCTGTGTTCACCTGCGCCTCGCCTGTGATGCTTGTGTGCGCTGTGGGGGTCGTACCGGCTGAAGCGGTGGTGGCCGCATCGACCAAGGTAGAGTCGGCCTTGGCGCCGAAGCGCAGGATGCATTCTTCTGAGATGAAGTCCAGCACCTTCTGGTAGATGCGCGAGCGGAACTCGATGCGCTCCTGCCCTTCAAGATAGGATGGTAGCGGCACTACAATGCCATCAAAGTCCTGCATCACAAAAGGGTACGACACCTGCGGCGGCTGCGGCCCATTCGGCAGGAACATGACGCCGCTGCTGGCAGTGGCCAGCACCGGTGTCTGCGTCGTGGACGTCGGTCCTTCTGCCTGGATAGCGGTGGCCGTAGCAGTAACCTCTGCTGCAGCTTCAATCGTCGGAGGGGTGGCTGAGCCAGTCCCGGAAGCTAAAGCTGTGGCATGATCGACCGACTCCGCGTCGTCGGACGTGTCCACTGAACTGGGGAGCGGCTGGCGCTGGGCTGTCGAGACTGCTGGGTAAGGTGCAAAGCGCTCGCTCTTGGACGTCGTGGCGGCTGTGCCTGAAGCCCGGCGCTCTCGCTTGTGCAGCCGGTTCTTGGCGTCGAGCTTGCGCTGGTGCTGGTTCTGTCGGTTGCGGTGCTCGTCGCAGAGGTTGTGGGCCGCGCCCGACGTCTTGAGCGCGCGCTCATTCACGCACTTGCCCGTCTTGTAGAGGCACTTGCCCCGGTAGTCGGGCCGCTCCGAGCCTGGGAGCGCCGCCGCGGCGGCCGAGGAGCTGGCCGGAGGGGAAGCGTGCTTGACGTCCGACATGCGGCTGGCGAGAGCAGGAATAACGAACAGGAAAGGTTAGCGGAGCTGCGGAGTGCGGAGGCTCGTGCGCTCGATGAGGACGCCACCCACGACGCGCGGCAGCCGCTGGTGACGCCGTTGAGCTCCCCTCGAGGGAGCTACTGCCCCACAGCAGCGCACTACGAACCTTGGACTCTGACAATAATAATCGACTGGCTTTGAACGATTTGGAAAGGGTCTCCTGCTTGCCACAATGCATGCCGCACGACGACGGTGTATGGGCCTGCCAGCACAAACTCCAGCTTGTACGTACACTAGCGGGCCAAACGGGAGGGTGAGTATGAACGCTGGATGTTGTTATTATGACGGAATACGCAAAGACGCTCTTCTGCGCGCGCTGTCCAGACCTAGCGATACCGGTCGCGGAAGAGGTTGTGGCGTTGCTTGGCGCCATGCCCGGCCGAGTACTCCATGTACTTGGTGCCATCGGCACCGGAGAGCGCTCCGAGCGACGCCAGTTTCTTCTTCTTGCGCCCGTGGCCCGAGAGCTCGAGACGCGACAGGTCCTCGTCGTCGCGGATGGCCGCGTTCTCGTCCTTGGCGGCGCTCTCCACGTCAGCGCTGAGCACTTCGTTCAGCAGTGCCCGCTGGTCCTCCTTCCGCGTGAACACACCCTGGAACGACCCGGGCTCGAAGAGGTCCGTCACCACCTTGAACGTGTAGCCCTGGTCCACGAGGTACTGCTGGCGCTTGTTCGAGTAGAACATTTCGTGCGTGTCCGTCGAGATGAGCGTGTAGAAGAAGGCATTGAAGCCCCCGGTGGCGTTCGCCTTGGGGCGCAGAATACGACCGAGACGCTGCGCCTCCTGTCGTCGCGACCCGAAGTGGGAAGACACTTGAATAATCACGTTGGCCTCCGGCAGATCGATGGACGTGTCACCAACCTTGGAAATGCAGATGACATTGACCAGAGGTGAGCTTCGGAAGGATTGTAGCAGACGCATGCGTTCCCGCTCTCCCGTGCCTCCGTAGATATAACCCTTGTTTAGCTTGGTCGCGTACAGACGGAGGGCGAACACGTCATCTGAAAAGAGCAAAATCTTGTCTCCTCGCTCCTCATGGTACTGGATGAGGAACTCAGCGGCAGTGAACTTGTTCGGGTTCGCCACATACAGCAGCGCACGCTTACGGGCGCTCTTGGTCTCGCGGAGATATTCTCGGTAGAACTCACCGGTCATGGGGCACCACACTTCCACGCACGACACATTGGCCAAGAACCCGCTCTGGGTCAGATCCATCCAGTTGGCTTCATACAGCTTCGGGCCGATGAGGAAGTTCAGGTCGCCAATCAAATCATCTTCGCGCACAAGCGTGGCTGTCAGACCAAGCTTGCAGTGGCACGCAATTGAGCCGATGACCTTACGGAACATCTTAGCGGGCACGACGTGCACCTCGTCCAGAAGGATGCAGCCCCATTCTCGGCCTTGAATGAGCTGCATGACTTCTTCTGAGGCGCGAGCGCGGCGTCCGCCGAAAGCAACCATTGTATACGTAGTCACGATCACACCAGAGTCAGGGTCGATGTAGTCCTTTGCCACAGAAGTAAAGCGCGCGATCTTTTTCTCTGGAATATTTGTCCACATTTTGAACTGTGCGGTCCACTGCTCCACGGACACAGCTGACGTGCATAGACACAGGCACGACTTCTTGATGGTGGAAGCTGCCGTAACACCCGTAAGCGTCTTGCCTGCACCACACGGCAACACGATAATACCCGATCGTGCACGGCCATTACCGAACATCTTGCTCAGTGATTTCTCCTGGTACTCACGGATGCGCGTTGTGGGCTTCAGATCCATCTCCAGATCTGGGATGGTCTTGTCGTTGCGGAAGTCGTATTCCTCCATGAGGGGGTAGTCCAGATCCAGACAAGCGCGCTTCACCTGCTCCACCATCGTCTTTCGGATCTTGAACGACACTGTACGCACCGTCTTCTGCTGGTCGCCTGACGGTTTGCCAGGGTGGTGCTCGTCAGCAACGTTGTAGTCTTCATTCAGGAGCTTCTGGTACTGCAGGTTAGCCTGGTCTTCCGCTGAAACATCCTTCTGAATGAACTCGCTCGCATCCTCTGCTCTTGGGCCGCCAGGCGCCGCCGGGGGAGCCACAGCCGCGTTGGCTGCGACATCCTCCGCTGTCTCCTTCACGCGAGCCGCGCGAATGTGTTCGTGCTCGAGCAACTTCCGCAGCACTTCCGGGTACAGGCTCTCGACGTAGAACTCGTTGTGGTGCAGCACGAGCTTCGCCTTGCCGTAGCTGAGTGTGCAGTCCTTGATGAAGGCCACGATGCCCGCGGGAAGGCGGTTCTTGGACAGCCGCTCCAGCACCTTGAGGATGCTTTCGGTCTCGATGGCCACCGACACCGCGGCGTAGAGCGAGTAGGGGGTGAGTTTGTACTCGTGCAGGAACTCGGGGCGCGAGACTGGCTCGGAGATGGCCACCAGGAAGTCGTAGGCCTGCTTGTAGATGGGCGAGAAGGCCTCGAGAAAGATGCGGCCGTTGGGGCAGACCCACACGGGCCGCGCCTCGTGGTCGGGCTTCATGTCGAGCGTGGAGAAGTCGTAGTAGCCAGAGGCGTCGCCGTCCCCGCCCGCGGACTGCGCCACCTCGTTGAGCTTCTGCAGGCGGTTCTGGATGCGGCGCGACAGGTTGCTGGAGGCGCCCACGCTGTCCACGGACTGCTGCACGCCGCCGGGCGCCTCCTCACTCTCCATGTACTCAAGCAGGTCCTCGCCCACGGAGCCTCCATAGTCCTCGGCCAGCGACTTGCGCTTCTGCCGCTGCTTCTGCACGCCTTTGCCGCTCATGGTCAATCTCGATCCGACCAAGATGCACCTTAGAAAGACAGTGGTGTGCGGTACATCAAAATGTACGAAAAAGTTGAAAGATTTTTCAGAGCACTTCCGATTTAGCGCAAGCCACGACATCGTCAAGTCGTGATTGGGGGGAGCCTTCTCTCGAAGAAGGTGTGAATCAACACAAAGAGCAGGAAACGACAGAATTCGGAGTGCTTTACTTGAACAAACTAAACGGTCTTCTATTAGGGGCACCTCGAACTTCTCGAAGGCGGACCCCACGGGATGGACGGGCACCTAACGCGGCCGGGCGAGAGCCCACCAAGCGATCCACCCGACCACGGAGGGGAGGAACACATCCAACAAGCGCAGCAGGTGATTGACCTGACATCACCGGTCGCTGGATCAGAGAACGTCTCACCGCCTGAGCAGGAGTCTTCGGCTCCCCAGTTTCTGCTGGATAGCGAAGGAGCTCCTCCAACCGGCGGCCCCTGCGAGGCCAATGGAGAAAAGAAGAGCGTCTCGGATGGAGAGCCCAATGCTGCTAAGAACGCGCCGGACGATGAGTCAATGGGGACGTCATCGGAGCCAATGCTCTACGACGATGCGGAAGCGGAGCAGTTCTCGTTCGTCGAAATGTACGCGTATTTGAAGATCCAACTCCAGGGACTCACAGTCCAGCAAGCTATGGAGGTCGACAACGTGGCAGATTTCCTGTATCAGCTCTTTGCTGAAGTGTTTGCCGACCCGAGTGGCTGCCACCAACACGCCGACGCTACCCGGAACTGGAGCCGATGGAGACTGAAAAAATGCTTCGTTTGTTTTTAGCGGACATAAAGGAAGCTACCGCAACTGCGCGTAAATGGAGAGCCAGACTGCAAACCCTGACCCGAGCCATTTACAGATCCCGTAACTCCCTTAGCGAAAATCTTGATATGCTTGAAAAAGCAATGCAAGCGCAACCAGGACCGATATGTAACTGTGGTGTCGAGAAATGCAGCCGAGACAGGGTGCATAGAAGACTCGAGGTGCCGGCGCCAACTGGCAAGTCACAACCCATCGCCAGTCATTGGACTAAAACTCCCCGATCGCTGATTGGCCTAAATAGGCCGGTGACGATGACTCGTCGACGGTCCCAAGTCAAGCGCGGGCGGTTGCAGCTCGATAAGTACGGTGCGAACCTACTGGCAAGATCCGAACTTATGAGTCGTCGGCGCCTGTCCCCAGTCATCGGTGGCGTTTCAGCGGCCGTTTGAGTCGTCGGTAACGCCGCCACGTCGCAGAGAAGCGCCGAAGAGTCGTGAATTACAACTGTGGTGAAGCAGACCGCGAGATGAGAAGTGATGAGCGAGGCGCGCCAGAGGACCGTTGCCCAGAGTGAAAGAACGCGACCTGTACGGAATCTTCTGCGGAAAGGGTGAAAGACACCTCAGATGTCAAGGCTGAGTCGGAGCTGTCATTCAAGGCTTTCGGACTACCTCACTTTAGTGACACCCCACTTGAGTGACCCCGTCTCAGGTCTGGGACGACCCCGTCCTAGGAATCCCTGAGACGCAGTCTGGAGGACCCCGTCTCAGAGATCAAGCGTCATAAATCAGGGCATGGGTCATCGAAGTAGGGTTAGGCATGGAACCGTAGCTTAGCAATCTTTAAGTAGTCAGTCGGTAGCATAGGATAGGTGTAAGGCTCAGTCCCGAATCTTCTTTGTGCCGCTCAAGTGGATTTCTCCGTTGCGGTCCAAGGCTTCCGAGTGCCGGCAAGCAGAGCCTCCCCGATAACGCGGCCCCCCGTCCCTCGGTCGTCGGTGTACTCACCCTCAGACCCGTGCCCAACAGGAGGGACACGTTAAACGATACCGTCCAAGCACGCCCGATAACGCGTCGCTGAAGGCGAAGACCCGTGCCGGCCCCGATAACGCCGCACAAGACCGCGTCGGCCCCGATAACGCCACGCACCCCAAGGACGCGACGCACCGATAACTGCACGTGTTCAAGGGCAAGAAAGGAGAAAAGACGGATCAAGGACAAGACCGTCCCAGTAAGGAAGACTTCACGCTCCAAGCTTGAGCTACTCGTTACCCTATCCTGAGATACGCTACTCAAGTCCCGGGGAAATATCCGACGCGCCCACCGACAGCGGACGCGACGGGTTTGTGCGAGGACGACTTTGCAGATTTCTGCGAGGGCGCTACTCCACAGGACTGGCGGTCCAAAAACGGACGCGTTTATACTTGACATCTGTATTGATCGATAGGAAACTTAAGAGAAGACAAGATAAGCCTTCGGGCAACAATAACAGAACAGCTTTCTTCCCAACCACGCAAGGGCGACACCGGTGCCTGCAGTGAACGACCTGCAGCTCAAGGTAAACCTGGTAGGTAGGATTATGACTGTCGGTGGACACATCTACTAGTGTAGCGTGTGTTCATCCCTGGCAGGGCCAAGAGTTAGCGGCCGGTGTATTGGTAGCGACGAGTCGTCGCCAGGAACTGGAGGAGCGAGAGCGCACTCCATTTATTTCTTCCCGCCGGAGTATAGCTCCGGCACCCTCGTATCACGCCGTAACAGGCCGGGACCCTTTCTTCTGAGGGACTGCGAGGTATATTTTGTGTGTGAGAGCGTGCTAGCCTTTGGTCGTGGCTAGTGACGCTGAGTTTTCCGTCGGTCGACTAGCGGACGCTCGGTACACAGGGGAAACACAACCCGGTGCAAGGGAAAGTTCCTGGGCCTTCAGGTTCTAACCCTAACAAGCCCATTGAGGCTTCGGTGACTGGGTGGGTGTTGTTGGTGGGGAAATTGTGTAACGGGGTTACACGTACAAGTGGCTGCAAGCCACTTGTGAATTTAACAGATAGGTTATCTGTTAAACGTTTTGGATACTTCCTCACATTGGTGTAAGACACACCGATGGATACATTGAAGTGGACCACCATAGTGAGTGGTCCACACATACCCAAAAGATCCTATTGGTAGAAAGCAGCATCTTTCTACCAATCAGAGACATGCATATTAGCGGGGCTCTGACAGCCAGCCGCTGCCAACCCTTTCATAGATGATAAACAGTTTTTAGCAGATTTTAGAGGAAGATCAATTTACAAACAATACAGTTCTCAATTTACCTTAAACTAGCTACTTGGAGTCTTGTCTAAGTTAACTTATATTTGTGTATTCAAATATAATTAACCTAAGTAATTACTAAGTACTTACGCTTCCTCATACACGTTGCGCAACGTGTAAGCTAAAGTAGTGAGTCAAGTTAGACCCACTACACCTGGTAGCACTTTGTAGTCCGTCCAACGACCGACTGCTTGACGTTCGTACGCCGCGTACGAACGCGGAGCCGAGAACCACATGAGCACGGAGGTGACGATGGAGAGCTCCAACACGCCTGCAACGCATGTTGCACGCGCGGACTGCCCCCACCTGTCTGACCCAGAGTGGGAAGCCCTCCAACGACTGTCAACAGTCATTGGAGAAGCGGCGATAGCTACAATGCTGCGTACGCTATCGCCGACGGAGCAACATGGTGTTGCTCTGGGATTCATCATGAAGGAGCAGCGTGACGCTGCTTCCTCAGTGACGGCGTCGTCAGGGACGACACCGCGTGCTCAACCATTAAAGTTGAGCGTAAGCAATTACGTGGGAAGAGAGGGCGAGCCTCTCCTCCGATGGCTTGTCGAGCTCGACACAGCCATTGCGGCTCGACGTATCGTCGACCCGTTGTCAAAGGTTGCGTTCGCCATGTCCTGCCTTGGCGGACGAGCGAGGAGTTGGGCGTACGGACGCCGACTCTCAGATCCTACGTGCTTTAGCACGTACGAAGTGTTCAAAGAGGAGCTCAAACAAGCGTTTGAGCCCCCGCAAACGAGTTCCGGTCGAGGGCGGAGTTCCTCGACCTTCAGCAGGGTAAGCATGACGTCCATGCTTACGCGCAGCGCGCACGATATTTGGTATCAAATATCGTGACTAACCCGATTGACGAGGCGACCAAGGTCGTCACGTTCATGAAGGGGCTTAGAGATGGGCCTGTGAAGACCTATCTCTTCCGAGAGTACCCGAGTACTCTCGAAGCTGCGATTACTCTTGCCATGCAAGAAGAGTTTAGCCTGCGGCAGGCTAAACTGCATGTGAACGTGCCGAGGCCGCAACCGCGCCCGGTAGCGAGGACGGGAGGTCCGGAGCCAATGGACCTCTCGAGCGCAACAACTGCTGGTTACCAGCAGCAGGGAGGTAACGTGCGATGCTTCCGCTGCGGAAGGATCGGTCACTTTGCACGGGAGTGTACAGCTCCCATGCCCCCTGGAGGTGGCCGTCGTGGCGATGCTAGGCATCGCCGCGGACCAACAAAAAACGCGAACATCCAGTAGGCGCGGGGCGCCCTACTGGTAATGCAGTCGCGCGTGCCGACATCGGGCACGCGACACTGAGGACTGCAGCCCCCAGTGAGACCAGCTCTCACTGCAAGAAACAAGATGACAGGCCAAACCTAGTCATCTTAAGGTTTACTCGAAGAGAGCGAGTGACTCTCTTCGAGCATTGGTAGACTCAGGCGCGTCGAACAACTTTGTTCGACTACGAAGCCTGTCGAGACTTGACTTCGAGGAGGTAGATACACCTCGAAGTCTTCTGGAGGTACGACTGGCAACAGGTGCCATCGTGAAGACCGAGAAGCGCGTCGTGAACGTGCGCTTCTCGTACAAACAACGAGTGTTTGTCGAACGCTTTATCGTCCTGGACCTGGACGATAAGTTCGACGTGGTAATGGGCATGCCGTGGCTTGCACGGCATGATCCGGTGATAGACTGGAAGAAGCGCACGCTCGTGCGCTTCGGTCGCAACTGCGGAACAGAGAGCGATGGCCCTGTTACCGCAGCGCACGCACCAGCAGGTGCGCGCGGCTCACCAGTCGAGACAGCGCTTTATGCTGCTGTCCCGGAGTGCCCAAGAAGTGCGCGAGGGCGCGCACAAGTGAGACCCACGTCGGCAATGCTGCCGACGTCAGAAGAAAAAGATATGTTGGTTCCGGGAACCAACACCCACGTTCAAGCGTGCAAGGGACAGTCCCTGACCCGAAGCGGTCAGGTCGACAACGACGCGTCGGCTCCGGGAGCCGACGCACCCTCAGTCATGAGGGGCTTCGCCAATGAATGGCGTCGAGGTGACGAAGGCGTGTCAACTCCGGGAGTTGACGCTGCAAACAGTGCGGACGGTTGCAAACGTACCGCACTGACGCAATTTGCATGCTGTCGTGCAGCCGGGCTGCACGACGAAGCGCCATGCGATCAAGCCGGGCTTGATATCGCGCGCCCGCAGACAGGGTCTGCCGGCGAAGGGACACATTACCGTGCAGCCGGGCTGCACGAAGGAAAATGCGGTCAAGCCGGGCTTGATACCGCGCGCCCGCGGACAGGGTCCGCCGGCGAACGACTGTCCACGGCCGGGCCTGGACGAGAAGAACAACTGTGCGGAGCCGGGCTCCGCACAACAAGAAGACGGAGCAAGCGGAAAACGCTGCGCAAGTCTCGGTCCGGGACCGAGACGCAACAAGAACAGTCTGCTGGGCAGACTGGGGCGATGACGCCGGACGTCGAGACGCTAGGCGTCTTCACGCGCACCGATACTGGATTCCAGTATCGCGAAATGGAACTCGCTAATCCTCCGACGAAGGCGTCGGAGTTGACTTCGCTTCCAGCCATGAGCTGGAAGTGCTTCACGCGCGACTTGCACGATGGACGCATCGAGCAAGTCTGCGTTCTTTCGGACACCGAAAGAACGGAGAGCGAGAGTGAAGAGCTGAGGAAGCTCTTCATGGGAAGTACCACTGAGAGTGAAGACACTCTCAGTGCGAAGACGAAGCGAGAGCGCTTCGAGGAACAAGGTTGGGACTCGCTGAAGTCGAGTCCCTATTACGGATTGTTGAGGGAGTACAAAGACGTACTCCCGGAAGAGATTCCTGCGGAGCTTCCGCAGGATAAGGGCATTCAGCACGAGGTTGATCTCGTGCCGGGCACGAAATACTGTGTCACGCGGCAGTGGCCACTGCCGCGAGAGCAAGTGAAAGCGATCGACGACTTCTTTGAAAGTCGTCGTAAAGCAGGACAAGTGCGGGAATCAAAGTCCCCGCACAGTGCTCCGACGTTCTGTGTCAAGAAGCCACAGGGCGGATGGCGCATCGTTCATGCCTACAACAAGCTGAACGATGCGACGGTACCGGCGCAGACGCCGATACCACGAAAAGATGTTATCATCGATTCGATGGCCGGGAGCACCGTTTACAGTGCTCTCGACTTGCGAGATGGATTTTATCAAATCCTAATGCGTGAGAGCGATATCCCTCTCACGGCAGTGAGCACGCCAAGCGGCATGCTCTGGGAATGGCTAGTAATGCCACAGGGGCTTAAGAATGCCCCTGCGACTTTCAACCGGTGCGTGACGCACTTGTTGCGCTCGGTGCGCGACTTCGCACCGAGCTACTTCGATGATGTATTCATCCACAGCCGGGCTGTGGACGGGAAGACCGACGTAGAGATGCACAGGGTGCATCTCCGGCAGCTACTTGAGCTTATGCGAAAGCATAAGCTCTACGCGAACCTGAAGAAGTGTATCTTCGGGGCGAGCGAGATACCCGTCCTCGGGTGTCTCGTAGGGAAGAATGGTGTCCGCCCTGACCCAGAAAAGGTCAGAGTGATTAACGAATGGCCAACGCCTTCAAGTGTCAAGGAACTGAGGCAGTTCCTTGGCTTGGCTTGGCCACGTACTTGTGCAAGTACGTGGAGGACTATGCGGGCAAGATCCGCCCGCTGTCACAACTTCTTAAGAAAGAAGCTGTGTGGAATTGGACACCCGATTGCCAAAAGGCATTCGATACAGTCAAGCGGGGCTTGACTGAGGCGCCGATCTTGGCAGTGGCTGACCAAGATCGCCCATTTCACGTAGTGTGTGACGCATCCGATTTCGCGATCGGATGCGCGTTAAATGCAGCACGATCACGAGGGCCGTGATCGTGTCGTCTACTACCAATCGCGTCAGCTGAAGCCAGCTGAGCGCAACTATCCGGTGCATGACAAGGAACTCCTTGCCATGAAGTATGCACTCGCAAAGTTCCGAGTGTATTTGCTTGGGAGTAGACCATTTGTGGTCTACACCGACCATGCATCACTGCGCACCGCAGTGAAGTTGCCACACATATCACAAAGAATGGCGAGATGGCTCTCATTCTTTGCGGAGTATAACTTCCGGGTCGAATACAAACCCGGAAGATTGAATGTAGTGGCCGACGCGTTATCACGTCGGCCGGACTATGCAGAAGCTGTTGACGTCAATGCCATGGACGCCATGCGATCGAGCAAACCCACATCATCTCTGTTGGATGATGTGAAGGCCGCGTACGCGCACGACGCGGACGCGAAGCTCTTGCTGGCCTATGGCACAGCGCCTTCTGACAAGTCCCGTCAGAAGCTGCCCAAGCACCTTCGAGCGCGTGCACACCGCTTTCGTGTGCACGAAGGACTGCTACTTTACAACGCAGTCGACGACAACGCGGATCGCGTTGTCGTGCCAAATGACCATGACCTGCGACTCAGGATCATGTACGAGTATCACGATGCCCCGACTGCGGGACATCTCGGACGTGAGAAGACATACGTCCTTCTCACGCGCGACTTCTACTGGCACCACCAGTATAGTGGGTGCGCAAGTACATCCGTGCTTGCGAGGTATGCTAACGCGTAAAGCCTGCGCCATTCGCGCAGGCTCCACTGCAATCACTACCGACTCCGTCGGAGTGTTGGAAGTCCATGTCTTTGGACTTCATCTTTGGTCTTCCCCCGGACAGCGGAGGGAACACCGGTGTTGTGGTCTTTGTAGACCGTTTCAGCAAGATGGTACATCTTGCTGCGGTGCCAGCAGAGGTGACCGCGAAGCAGACGGCCCGTCTGCTCGTCGACATGGTGTTCAAACACCATGGCATGCCGTCCGACATCGTGTCGGACAGAGACCCGCGCTTCACAGCGCATCTGTGGCAAGAAGTGTTTACACTTCTTGGGAGCCAGCTTTCCATGTCGACTGCGGATCATCCGCAGACGGACGGTCAAACCGAGCGCGTGAATCGCGTGCTCGTGGACATGTTGAAGAGCTACGCTCACTCGTTCCAATACTGGAGCGAGTGTTTATCGATGGCAGAGTTTGCCATCAATAACTCAGTGCATGCCTCGACCGGGCATACACCGTTCTACGTGAATGCCATGCGGCATCCACGCCTCCCGAGTTTACTCGGAGTGATGGCTCCCACTTTAAGTGGGGGAGGATCTACGACTGCAATACAGCAGCCGCAGAAAACCGCTGACACTTGCACAGTGTCAGCTGCAACAATGGACAAACCACATGAGTCTGCGCAGGGCGCAGACTCCCCAACAACAAGGTCAACGACCACGGGTCTGCGCAGGGCGCAGACACCGCAAAGAACCACGCAGAGGCCGGGCCTCTAGCGGAGAGCGAGCTGAATGACTTCAGCTCGGATGCAATCAGTTTCATCACCAAAAGACAAGCCGTGATTCGGTTTGTCCAAGACATATAGCAGCTTCTGTTGATCAACAGAGGCTGAACGCAGACAATGCGGGCAGAGGCAACAAAATGAATTTAAAGTTGGTTCATTAGTTTTGTTAGCTACACAAAACCTGCCTAGACATGCAGTTTCGGATTTCGGAGCAAGCAAGCTTGCTCCGCGCTTCATCGGGCCGTTCACTGTGTTGGCACGGCACGGCAACGCATACACGCTAGACATACCGTCTAGCATGCGCCTCCATCCGACCTTCTACGTCGGACGGCTGAAGCCATACCTGCAGCACGAGCCATCTAGCTCGACTAACCCGAAGCCTCGGCAGGAGCCGAGGCAGAAGCGGAGGACTTGGCCTCGGCGACGAGCAACCTCTCCTCCAGCGCGCGGACGCGCTGGAGCAACCCCTTCATCTGGGTCCCCAGCTCGACCTGGATATTCGAGGCGGTCTGCGAGACCGCCGCGACTTGGGCCTTCTGGTTCGCCAGCTCCTGCTTCAGGGCGGCGAACTCAGCGCCCTGCAGACGCTCCACGACGGCCACCCGGTCGTGGAGAGGCGCATAATGATCAGCCCGTGGCTGATCATACCCGGGGCGTGTTCCCACCCCCGCCACCGCCGATCCGTGACGCCCGCGGCTCAACCCGCTGGATTGTTGAGCGGATTGTTGACCATAGTATCCCGAAAACGAACCCTCAAGGGGCTCGTTTTCGTATTCGTTGGAGAGGATTTCCTCCCCATCGAGATACATGGGAGCCGCGGAACGTCTTGCTGGAGGACGTTCCGGAAATGGTGAGGGCGTACGAAGAGCAGTACGCGCTGGCGCAGCGGAAGTAACACGAGCGCTGCGATCATCGCTAGCGCCCGAACCCTCACGTGCTAAGAACTTAGCACGGAGCTCTTTGAGACTCTCGGGCACACGGAACGACGTGTACCCGTTCAGGTCGCGGTCGCTCAAGCGGACCGCGCCGGAAAGCACTTCGTGCACTGAAAGCCCTCGGGCACAGCGCACGGCACATTTGCCTCCTCAGCAGCAACATGAAGTTGCTCCAGCTTTCCACGCTTCGAGTACGTCTCGAAGCGATCACGCGCTTGCTTAATCCGATCACGGTAAGCACTCGGCCTCTTGTTGAAGTTCTCAACAAAGGCATTCCAGCTTTGACAAAGTGCCTGCCATTCGGGCACTTTGCTGCGAGAAGAGGTCTTCTTGCTTTGAAACCATCGGAGCTCATGAAAGAGTCCGATGTAGTAATCGCGCCTTTGATGCGTTTCCGCATCAAAGTGCAGCTCGGCAGCCACAGCGTCATCTTTGATGGCGCTGCATACGTACAGCGGCACCTCATTCGGAGGTACCGAGTTCCCAAATCGGTCCGCGATCTCGGACGCGGACGGCATCCATGGATCGCGCGCTGCAGGCGCAGCGCGCGGAGAGCCTTGAGCTTTAACATCACGCGCTGCAGCAGCAGCGCGCGGAGTACTGAGAGCCCCAGCGGAAGCGAGTGGGGTATCGCTCTCAGTACGCGAACGCTTCGAACTCGAAGCGTCCGATTCGTCCCCTTCACGCGGGCGAACGTTCTTGGCGTGAGGGTCGAGCGATTCGCTCGACACTGAGTCTTTACGCTTTGAGGGCGAGTCCTCCTCGCCCTCCATGTCTTCATCGTCGTCGTCGAAGTCGACGACGTCACCGTACTTCGCCTTCTGGCGTTCGAAGTAGTCGTCGATGGAGAGATGACTCCCCATCGACTTTGCAGACTTCTTCTGAGGCGCGCTCATCGTTGAATGAGCGCGGATTTCTTCTTCAAACGCGGAGAATTGACGAATGGTCAATTCCAAAGATTGACGTGCGGGGACCCCGCGCGTCTAACCTTAAGGGGGGGATGGTGTAACGGGGTTACACGTACAAGTGGCTGCAAGCCACCTGTGAATTTAACAGATAGGTTATCTGTTAAACGTTTTGGATACTTCCTCACATTGGTGTAAGACACACCGATGGATACATTGAAGTGGACCACCACAGTGAGTGGTCCACACATACCCAAAAGATCCTATTGGTAGAAAGCAGCATCTTTCTACCAATCAGAGACATGCATATTAGCGGGGCTCTGACAGCCAGCCGCTGCCAACCCTTTCATAGATGTTAAACAGCTTTAGCAGATTTTAGAGGAAGATCAATTTACAAACAATACAGTTCTCAATTTACCTTAAACTAGCTACTTGGAGTCTTGTCTAAGTTAACTTATATTTGTGTATTCAAATATAATTAACCTAAGTAATTACTAAGTACTTACGCTTCCTCATACACGTTGCGCAACGTGTAAGCTAAAGTAGTGAGTCAAGTTAGACCCACTACAAATTGTGCCTTATATAAATTAGCGCGTGTTCCTACACGACAGAACCCATGGTCGCTACGCACGTTTGAACATCAAGAGCAGTCCACCTCAGCGCCGGAGGGGGGATCATCTCCGTTTCGTTTTCTCTGGAGTGCGTACATACCGGAAGAGATACTGGCCCTACGTGAGCTCTGCGAAACCCGCGATGGGTACCCAAGTGTGATTCGTAAACCGACCGAGGAAGAGCAAAATGTAATTCAGGGGCTAATCGAAGGCACGATCCTTTACGCCAGGCTACCGGATTTCCTAAAATGGGTGTGCACTCAACAGACACTCCGGCGGATCCAGAATATCATTCGAGCACAAGTCGAAGGAGAGCTCATCTTACAGCTTGACCCCAAGTTCAAGATCTATCCGCAATTCCAAACACGAAAACGCCTTACGAGCGAATTCGTGCTAGGGATCGACAACAGTGGTTACGATCCGGCGAAAGTCATTGCAATGAATCAAAACAAATTTGCTACGACCACGGTCGCCATGCTGTGCACTTGATCTTTTGGACACGTGAACGCGCAACGGAATGGAACGAGGAGTTCAACAGATTACTATTCCGTAATCGGCACTTCCCGCTCCGTAATGCCCATGAGACCGTGGACGAGACCCCTAGGGAACAAGAGCAACGATCGAGAATGGTATAGGCGCGACAAGTAGGTGTAGATGGAATTCGTCATGAGCAGCCGCGTGAACGCTACCATGTCCGTTTGCTTAACCTATCCCGCTACCTAGACGAGGCTGCAATCGATGCGTACATCCAGGCCAACAAAAGCAAAGGTCGTTTGATCACTTGATGTCGGAATGCAAAGTGATTGAATTGAGGTCCTTAGTTCGCTAACTCCTTGCTACCTCTAAGCCAACTGGATTCTCGTCTGGATACACACTACTGGATTCCTAACTGGATACTGAGTCGCTTGAGCCAATCAGCAGCTGCCACGTCGATGCCCATCTTGTACCTACAATCTTGTACCCACGCGACACTGTGGCGTAAACACCTGTCCCGTAATCACCTCCACGTAATCAAGGGAATGCTTGAAGTGCCGCCGAATGAAGGTCGTACCGGTATCTACCGGTACACCGCCGAAGGTCGAGACGCCTTCTTGACAACACTCCCACTCGACTCGACCATTGTTGCTCCTTGGATACCGAGCTTGCTCCGTAAGAAGTCGAACTGCACAGCGATGATCGGCTTGGTCATCAAGTCCGCCAGCATGTCCTTCGTCGAACAGTACTCCAACACCACTTGGCCGTCTTCTACCTTCTCTCGCACGAAGTGGTAGCGAATGTCGATGTGCTTGGTGCGCTTGTGGAACTCCGGGTTCTTGGCCAACGCGATGGATCCTTGGTTGTCCTCGTAGATCTTGACTGGTGACTTGGTCTACATTTCGCCGATCTCACACAGGAATGCCTTGAGCCAAAGCCTGAGCAGCTTCCGTCAACGTGCCTCCGTCGATGATAGCGCCACCGTTCGCTCTTTCTTGCTTCTCCAGCTGATGCAACCGCCGTTCATCATGAACGCGTAGCCGCTCGTACTCCGTCGAGACTCGATGTCGCCGGCCCAGTCTGCATCCGAATAGCCTTGGAGTCCATCCTCGCTGCTCGCCTGAAACTCGATGCCATGTGCTTTCGTGCCTTGGATGTAGCGAAACGCCCTCTTGAGCGCTTGCCAGTGTGTCGGGCACGGATCTGAGGCAAACTGGCTGAGAACTCCCACTGCGGCTGCGAAGTCCGGCCGAGTTCACACCATCAGGTACATGAGACACCCGACTGCGTTCCTGTACGGCACCTTTGCCATGGTCTCCTCGTGCTTGCAACCTCCTTCGCACATGGCCTTGGTCAACTTGAATCCCGGGTCTTGTGGTGTCTTGACAGAGTTGCTATTCTCCATGCTGAACTTCTCCAGGATGTCCTTCGCAAACTTGGTCTGCCGCACCGACACGTTTCCAGTCTTGGGAACTTGGTCGATTTCCATGCCGAGGAAGTACTTGAGCCGACCCATGTCCGTCATCTCGAACCGTACGCTGAGTGCCTTCTTGGTCGACTTGAGCAGCTTGTCGTTATTGCTTGCGAGGATCAAGTCGTCCACGTATAGCACCACGAAGATCATGTCTTGGTCATCTCGCTTGACGTAGATGCAGTGATCTGCCTCGCACTTCTTGAACCCCAGTTCCAGCATAAACTTATCGATGGTCTGGTTCCACATTCGCGGTGATTGCTTCAGGCCGTAAAGGGAGCGCTTGGGCTTGCACACGAAGTCTGGGTGCGCTTCGTCGACGTAGCCGTCCGGCTGCACCATATAGATGTCTTCGTTCAGCCATCCATTCAGGAATGCCATCTTGACATCCATCTGATGCACCGTGAGATTGTACTTGGCCGCCAGACTGAGCAAGATCCAGATCGACGTGAACTTGGCCACCGGTGCGAAGGTTTCTTCGTAGTCGATGCCATACTTCTGCAAAAATCCCTTGGCCACCAGTCGTGCCTTGAAGCGCTCGATGTCCCCAGCCTGGTTTTTCTTGATTCGAAACACCCATCTGCAGCCGATTGCCTTGCGTCCGTTGGGCAATGGCACCAACACCCACGTCTCGTTCTTGCGTAGAGAGTTGATCTCCGAGTCGCACGCTTCCTTCCACTTGGCCGAGTTGCTGGATTCCATCGCCGATAAGAACGTAGTCGGCATTTCTCCTACTGAATCCACAACGAAGGCCGCGTCAAAACCTTCTTCCCTTGTGATCGCTGACATCTCGTCCAGCGTCTGTTGCCGACTTTGTCGCTTGGATCTTGGGATCTCCACCGCTTCCTCTAACGACTGCGTCCGCTGGTGTCGCTTGGTGCCGGGCTCGAAGTCTTCGTCCCGCGCAGTCTCTTCTTCATCATCCTCTTCCAGACCAGACGTCCGTCGAATCTTCATCACGAAGTTCGACGACCGCTTCTTCTTGATCAAAGTTGCGTCTCCCACTGTCGAAGACGTCTTCCATGAACGGCGCATCGCGGCTCACTAGCACGCGACCGCTCTTGATTTCTTCAAACCGATACGCTTTCTCATGCTCCGAGTACCCGAGGAATCGACAACGCACCGACCGAGCGTCAAACTTCGTGCGTTTCTCCTTCCGGACCGTCACATACGCATGGCAACCGAATACCTTGAGGTTCGCCAGCAGTGGCTTGTTACCTGTCCATACTTGGTGTGGCGACTTGTCGTGGGAGGTGGAGCGGGTTGGACACCGATTCCGGAGGAACGTCGCCGTCAACACCGCTTCACCCCAATATCCCTTCGACAGTCCGGCATGTTCCAACATGCAGCGCGCACATTCCACCAAAGTCCGGTTCATCCGCTCAGCCACTCCGTTAAATTGAGGCGTGTACGGAGGCGTGAATTTCTGTACGATGCCTCGGTCATTGCAGAATTTGGCCATTTGGCGCGACTTGTACTCGCCACCGTTGTCGCTACGGGTTTGCTTCACACGGAGCGTTCTCACGCGACCACCCGTCTGAGTTTCGGCGAACGCCACGTACTCAGCAAACATGGCAGCTACCTCGGACTTGTTCCGCAGCAAGTAAACCACACAAAAGTGTGAGTACTCGTCGATGAACGTGACGAAGTACGGTCGTGTAGGAACACGCGCTAATTTATATAAGGCACAATTTCCCCACCAACAACACCAACCAAGTCACCGAAGACTCAATGGGCTTGTTAGGGTTAGTGTAACGGGGTTACACACACAAGTGACAACAGTCACTTGTGCATGACAACGGTCACAAGTGACAACTGTCACTTGTGCATGACATTTGTCACTTATCGTTTAACAGATAAATATCTGTTAAAGGTTTTAGGTACTTCCTCACATTGGTGTAAGACACACCAATGGATACATTGAAGTGGGCCACCACACATGAGTGGTCCACACCTACCCAAAGATCCTATTGGTAGAAAGCAACATCTTTCTACCAATTAGAGACGTGCATATTGGCGGAGCTCTGACAGCCAGCCGCTGCCAACCCTTTCATAGATGATAAACAGCTTTAGCAGATTTTAGAGGAAGATAAATTTACAAACAATACAGTTCTCATTTTACCTAATCTAAGTCACTTGGAGTCTTATCTAATTTAAATTATACTTGTGGATTCAAGTATAATTAACTCAAGTAATTACTAACTACGTACGCTTCCTCATACACGTAGTGCAACGTGTAAGCAAAAGTAGTGAGTCAAGTTAGACCCACTACACCTGGTAGCACTTCGTAGTCCGTCCAACGACCGACTACGTGACGTTCGTACAGGGTGTACGAACGCGGAGCCGAGAACCCCATGAGCACGGAGGTGACGATGGAGAGCTCCAATACGCCTGCAACGCATGTTGCACGCGCGGACTGCCCCCACCTGTCTGACCCAGAGTGGGAAGCCCTCCAACGACTGTCAACAGTCATTGGAGAAGCGGCGATAGCTACAATGCTGCGTACGCTATCGCCGACGGAGCAACATGGTGTTGCTCTGGGGTTCATCATGAAGGAGCAGCGTGACGCTGCTTCCTCAGTGACGGCGTCGTCAGGGACGACACCGCGTGCTCAACCATTAAAGTTGAGCGTAAGCAATTACGTGGGAAGAGAGGGCGAGCCTCTCCTCCGATGGCTTGTCGAGCTCGACACAGCCATTGCGGCTCGACGTATCGTCGACCCGTTGTCAAAGGTTGCGTTCGCCATGTCCTGCCTTGGCGGACGAGCGAGGAGTTGGGCGTACGGACGCCGACTCTCAGATCCTACGTGCTTTAGCACGTACGAAGTGTTCAAAGAGGAGCTCAAACAAGCGTTTGAGCCCCCGCAAAACGAGTTCCGGTCGAGGGCGGAGTTCCTCGACCTTCAGCAGGGTAAGCATGACGTCCATGCTTACGCGCAGCGCGCACGATATTTGGTATCAAATATCGTGACTAACCCGATTGACGAGGCGACCAAGGTCGTCACGTTCATGAAGGGGCTTAGAGATGGGCCTGTGAAGACCTATCTCTTCCGAGAGTACCCGAGTACTCTCGAAGCTGCGATTACTCTTGCCATGCAAGAAGAGTTTAGCCTGCGGCAGGCTAAACTGCATGTGAACGTGCCGAGGCCGCAACCGCGCCCGGTAGCGAGGACGGGAGGTCCGGAGCCAATGGACCTCTCGAGCGCAACAACTGCTGGTTACCAGCAGCAGGGAGGTAACGTGCGATGCTTCCGCTGCGGAAGGATCGGTCACTTTGCACGGGAGTGTACAGCTCCCATGCCCCCTGGAGGTGGCCGTCGTGGCGATGCTAGGCATCGCCGCGGACCAACAAAAACGCGAACATCCAGTAGGCGCGGGGCGCCCTACTGGTAATGCAGTCGCGCGTGCCGACATCGGGCACGCGACACTGAGGACTGCAGCCCCCAGTGAGACCAGCTCTCACTGCAAGAAACAAGATGACAGGCCAAACCTAGTCATCTTGAAGGTTTACTCGAAGAGAGCGAGTGACTCTCTTCGAGCATTGGTAGACTCAGGCGCGTCGAACAACTTTGTTCGACTACGAAGCCTGTCGAGACTTGACTTCGAGGAGGTAGATACACCTCGAAGTCTTCTGGAGGTACGACTGGCAACAGGTGCCATCGTGAAGACCGAGAAGCGCGTCGTGAACGTGCGCTTCTCGTACAAACAACGAGTGTTTGTCGAACGCTTTATCGTCCTGGACCTGGACGATAAGTTCGACGTGGTAATGGGCATGCCGTGGCTTGCACGGCATGATCCGGTGATAGACTGGAAGAAGCGCACGCTCGTGCGCTTCGGTCGCAACTGCGGAACAGAGAGCGATGGCCCTGTTACCGCAGCGCACGCACCAGCAGGTGCGCGCGGCTCACCAGTCGAGACAGCGCTTTATGCTGCTGTCCCGGAGTGCCCAAGAAGTGCGCGAGGGCGCGCACAAGTGAGACCCACGTCGGCAATGCTGCCGACGTCAGAAGAAAAAGATATGTTGGTTCCGGGAACCAACACCCACGTTCAAGCGTGTAAGGGACAGTCCCTGAACCGAAGAGGTCAGGTCGACAACGACGCGTCGGCTCCGGGAGCCGACGCACCATCGGTCATGAGGGGCTCCGCCAATGAATGGCGTCGAGGTGACGAAGGCGTGTCAACTCCGGGAGTTGACGCTGCAAACAGTGCGGACGGTTGCAAACGTACCGCACTGACGCAATTTGCATGCTGTCGTGCAGCCGGGCTGCACGACGAAGCGCCATGCGATCATGCCGGGCTTGATATCGCGCGCCCGCAGACAGGGTCTGCCGGCGAAGGGACACATTACCGTGCAGCCGGGCTGCACGAAGGAAAATGCGGTCAAGCCGGGCTTGATACCGCGCGCCCGCGGACAGGGTCCGCCGGCGAACGACTGTCCACGGCCGGGCCTGGACGAAAAGAACAACTGTGCGGAGCCCGGCTCCGCACAACAAGAAGACGGCGCAAGCGGAAAACGCTGCGCAAGTCTCGGTCCGGGACCGAGACGCAACAAGAACAGTCTGCTGGGCAGACTGGGGCGATGACGCCGGACGTCGAGACGCTAGGCGTCTTCACGCGCACCGATACTGGATTCCAGTATCGCGAAATGGAACTCGCTAATCCTCCGACGAAGGCGTCGGAGTTGACTTCGCTTCCAGCCATGAGCTGGAAGTGCTTCACGCGCGACTTGCACGATGGACGCATCGAGCAAGTCTGCGTTCTTTCGGACACCGAAAGAACGGAGAGCGAGAGTGAAGAGCTGAGGCAGCTCTTCATGGGAAGTACCACTGAGAGTGAAGACACTCTCAGTGCGAAGACGAAGCGAGAGCGCTTCGAGGAACAAGGTTGGGACTCGCTGAAGTCGAGTCCCTATTACGGATTTTTGAGGGAGTACAAAGACGTACTCCCGGAAGAGATTCCTGCGGAACTTCCGCAAGATAAGGGTATTCAGCACGAGATTGATCTCGTGCCGGGCACGAAGTACTGTGTCACGCGGCAGTGGCCACTGCCGCGAGAGCAAGTGAAAGCGATCGACGACTTCTTTGAAAGTCGTCGCAAAGCAGGACAAGTGCGGGAATCAAAGTCCCCGCACAGTGCTCCGACGTTCTGTGTCAAAAAGCCACAGGGCGGATGGCGCATCGTTCATGCGTATAACAAGCTGAACGATGCGACGGTACCGGCGCAGACGCCGATACCGCGAGAAGATGTTATCATCGATTCGATGGCCGGGAGCACCGTTTACAGTGCTCTCGACTTGCGAGATGGATTTTATCAAATCCTAATGCGTGAGAGCGATATCCCTCTCACGGCAGTGAGCACGCCAAGCGGCATGCTCTGGAAATGGCTAGTAATGCCGCAGGGGCTTAAGAATGCCCCTGCGACTTTCAACAGGTGCCTGACGCACTTGTTGCACTCGGTGCGCGACTTCGCGCCGAGCTACTTCGATGATGTGTTCATCCACAGCCGGGCTGTGGACGGGAAGACCGACGTAGAGATGCACAGGGTGCATCTCCGGAAGCTACTTGAGCTTATTCGAAAGCATAAGCTCTACGCGAACCTGAAGAAGTGTATCTTCGGGGCGAGCGAGATACCCGTCCTCGGGTGTCTCGTAGGGAAGAATGGTGTTCGCCCTGACCCAGACAAGGTCAGAGTGGTTAACGAATGGCCAACGCCTTCAAGTGTCAAAGAACTGAGACAGTTCCTTGGCTTGACCACGTACTTGTGCAAGTACGTGGAGGATTATGCGGGCAAGATCCACCCGCTGTCACAACTTCTTAAGAAAGAAGCTGTGTGGAATTGGACACCCGATTGCCAAAAGGCATTCGATACAGTCAAGCGGGGCTTGACTGAGGCGCCGATCTTGGCAGTGGCTGACCAAGATCGCCCATTTCACGTAGTGTGTGACGCATCCGATTTCGCGATCGGATGCGCGTTAATGCAGCACGATCACGAGGGCCGTGATCGTGTCGTCTACTACCAATCGCGTCAGCTGAAGCCAGCTGAGCGCAACTATCCGGTGCATGACAAGGAACTCCTTGCCATGAAGTATGCACTCGCAAAGTTCCGAGTGTATTTGCTTGGGAGTAGACCATTTGTGGTCTACACCGACCATGCATCACTGCGCACCGCAGTGAAGTTGCCACACATATCACAAAGAATGGCGAGATGGCTCTCATTCTTTGCGGAGTATAACTTCCGGGTCGAATACAAACCCGGAAGATTGAATGTAGTGGCCGACGCGTTATCACGTCGGCCGGACTATGCAGAAGCTGTTGACGTCAATGCCATGGACGCCATGCGATCGAGCAAACCCACATCATCTCTGTTGGATGATGTGAAGGCCGCGTACGCGCACGACGCGGACGCGAAGCTCTTGCTGGCCTATGGCACAGCGCCTTCTGACAAGTCCCGTCAGAAGCTGCCCAAGCACCTTCGAGTGCGTGCACACCGCTTTCGTGTGCACGAAGGACTACTGCTTTACAATGCAGTCGACGACAACGCGGATCGCGTTGTCGTGCCGAATGACCATGACCTGCGACTCAGGATCATGTACGAGTATCATGATGCCCCGACTGCGGGACATCTCGGACGTGAGAAGACTTACGTCCTTCTCACGCGCGACTTCTACTGGCACCACCAGTATAAGTGGGTGCGCAAGTACGTCCGTGCTTGCGAGGTGTGCCAACGCGTAAATCCTGCGCCATTCGCGCAGGCTCCATTACAATCACTACCGACTCCGTCGGAGTGTTGGAAGTCCATGTCTTTGGACTTCATCTTTGGTCTTCCCCCGGACAGCGGAGGGAACACCGGTGTTGTGGTCTTTGTAGACCGTTTCAGCAAGATGGTACATCTTGCTGCGGTGCCAGCAGAGGTGACCGCGAAGCAAACGGCCCGTCTGCTCGTCGACATGGTGTTCAAACACCATGACATGCCGTCCGACATCGTGTCGGACAGAGACCCGCGCTTCACAGCGCATCTGTGGCAAGAAGTGTTTACACTTCTTGGGAGCCAGCTTTCCATGTCGACTGCGGACCATCCGCAGACGGACGGTCAAACCGAGCGCGTGAACCGCGTGCTCGTCGACATTCTGAAGAGCTACGCTCACTCGTTCCAATACTGGAGCGAGTGTTTGTCGATGGCGGAATTCGCCATCAACAACTAGGTGCATGCCTCGACCGGGCATACACCGTTTTATGTGAATGCCATGCGGCATCCCCGTCTACCGAGTTTGCTCGGAGTGATGGCTCCCACTTTAAGTGGGGGAGGATCTACGACTGCAATACAGCAGCCGCAGAAAACCGCTGACACTTGCACAGTGTCAGCTGCAACAATGGACAAACCACATGAGTCTGCGCAGGGCGCAGACTCCCCCAACAACAAGGCTAACGACCACGGGTCTGCGCAGGGCGCAGACACCGCAAAGAACCACGCAGAGGCCGGGCCTCTAGCGGAGAGCGAGCTGAATGACTTCAGCTCGGATGCAATCAGTTTCATCACCGAAAGACAAGCCGTAGTTCGGTTTGTCCAAGACACAATAGCAGCTTCTGTTGATCAACAGAAGCTGAATGCAGACAATGCGGGCAGAGGCAACACAAATGAATTTAAAGTTGGTTCATTAGTTTTGCTAGCTACACAAAACCTGCCTAGACATGCAGTTTCGGATTTCGGAGCAAGCAAGCTCGCTCCGCGCTTCATCGGGCCATTCACGGTGATGGCACGCCACGGTAACGCATACACGCTAGACATACCGTCTAGCATGCGCCTCCACCCGACATTTTATGTCGGGCGGTTAAAGCCATACCTCCAGCACGAGCCAAGTGGCTCGTCTGACCCGAAGAGACAGACTCGACATGGGAAACCCTCCTCTCCAGCGCGTAGTCGCGCTGGAGCAGTTAATACAGTCGGGCCTACAGCCCGACCGGCAAGTTCAAGGCGGTCTGGGAGACCGCCAGAGCCTGGACACGAAGGAACAGAGCGGCAACCGCCGCGCTCTGAAAGTACTCCACGACCGTCACTTGGTCGTGGAGCAACACGAGATGAAGGTCAACACGGCGTTGACCATCGGGGCGTGTTTCCACCACCTCCGCCACCGCTGCGAGACGCACGCGGAGAAATTCGCTGGATCGTCCAGCGAATTGTTGATCATAGGAAAACAATCCGAGGTCCGGATTGTTTTCGCATTCGCTGGAGAGGTTTCCCTCCCCAACACGACACGTGGGGACCACGGAACGTCCTGATGGAAGACGTTCCGGACATGCTGAAGGAGTACGAAACCCAACACGCACTACCAGCAAGAAGGTAGTGCGAGCGCTGTAGTAATCTACAACGCCTGACGACTCGCGTGCTAGATAATTAGCACGGAGATCATTGAAGCTCTCAGGTATACATATAGTATACCTGTTGTGGTCGCGGTTGCTAATACGCACCGCCACCTGGACGGACAGTGCGCACAACGCACGGACACCAGCCTCCACCGCAACAGCGTGGAGTTGCTAATACTTGCCTCACTTCGAGAAGGACTCGAAGTGCTTTGGCGCTTGCTTACCCGATCACGGTAAGCAACAGAAATTCGCTTAGAGATGTCGACGCACAGGCGCGGTCGACATCGAAGAATCGTACACAGACACTGTGTTGTCTGTTCCCGTGGTAGCGGCGCACCTTGCCCTACCGCGCATGGTACTCAGCAACAGAGCGTTTACAATCTGTTGCAATGGTGGTCTTCAGCTTGATCGTGCTCATTGTGGATGAGCACGGAAATCCCCAGCACAAACAATTGACAAGCAGTCAATATTAATTGACGTGTCGAGACCGACACGTCTAAGCTTAACGGGGGGATGGTGTAACGGGGTTACACACACAAGTGACAACAGTCACTTGTGCATGACAACGGTCACAAGTGACAACTGTCACTTGTGCATGGCAATTGCCGCTTATGGTTTAACAGATAAATATCTGTTAAAGGTTTTAGATACTTCCTCACATTGGTGTAAGACACACCAATGGATACATTGAAGTGGGCCACCACAATTAGTGGTCCACACATACCCAAAGATCGTATTGGTAGACAGTAGCATCTTTCTGCCAATCAGAGACATGCATATTAGCGGGGCTCTGACAGCCAGCCGCTGTCAACCCTTTCATAGATGATAAACAGTTTTTAGCAGGTTTTAGAGGAAGATCAATTTACAAACAATACAGTTCTCATTTTACCTAATCTAAGTCACTTGGAATCCTTTCTTACTTAACTTATATTTGTGTATTCAAATATAATTAACCTAAGTAATTACTAAGTACTTACGCTTCCTCATACACGTTGCGCAACGTGTAAGATAAAGTAATGAGTCAAGTTAGACCCACTACAGTGGCAGTCTCGCAGTACTCGACGATCACTTCGCCGCGCTTGACTTCGTCGCGGATGTGATGGTACTTGATGTCGATGTGCTTGGCGCGGCCATGGTTGACGGGGTTCTTGGTCATCTTGATGCACGACTGGTTGTCTTCGAAAATCTTCAACTCTGGCGTGATTCCGCCTGCAGCAACCAGGATCTCGCACAGCAGCTTATGCACCCACTTGCCTTCTTGAATCGCCAAACTCAGTGCGATGTACTCGGCCTCACTTGTCAAGAGTGACACACTTGATTGCTTCTTGGAACCCCATGAGATCTGTCCGCCGGCGACTTGGAACAGGTAGCCCGACGTAGACTTGCGATCACTAAGATCACCAGCCCAGTCGGCATCCGAGTAACCTTGAAAGTCGATGTCCTTGCCCGGCGAGAAGCGGATTCCGTGCGACTTGGTCCCTTGAAGGTAGCGGAAGATGCGCTTGACTGCAATCCAGTGCTCGACTTGCGGGTTCTCCATGAAGCGTGGCACGTAGCCAACTGCGAACGCAATGTCCGGGCGAGTCGATGTCATCAAGTGCATGAGTGCACCGACAGCCTCGCGAAATGGCGCGTCCAACTTGGTCAGGGCGTCGCTTGAAACTAGCTTCATGCTGATGTCGACCGGACTTGCAGCGGGTTTGCAGTCTTGCATGCCGAAGCGCTCCAGGATGTCGTTGACGTAGCGAGCTTGGCTCAGCGTAACACTGCCATCCGCGTTGTCGACCACCTCGATCCCGAGGATGAAGGAACACTTGCCACTGTCGGTCATCTCGAACCGCGACTTGAGTTGGCGCTTGACTTCCGCGATCATTTCCGCTGAGCTTCCGGTCACCAAGACGTCGTCCACGTAGACCAGCAGCATAACGCATTCGCCGTCGACGACCTTGATGTAGAGGCATGGGTCGTAGCTTGATACGCGAAATCCGATGGAGCGCACATACTCGTCGAAGGTCTCGTTCCACACTCGCGAAGCTTGCTTGAGCCCGTAAATCGCCTTGAGCAGTTCCACGCAATCGAAACCGTCGTCCAGTTCCACGCCTTCAGGCACGCTACAGAACACCTTCTCCTTCATCAAGCCATACAGGAACGCAGTCACCACGTCGAGTTGGTCCATCGGCCATCCGAAGTACTTGGCAACCGCAATGATCATTCGCAGCGTGACGTACTTGACGACGGGCGAAAACGTCTCGGTGTAGTCGATGCCATACTTCTGCACGAAGCCTTTCGCGACGAGCCGAGCCTTGAACTTCTCGATCGATCCGTCCGCGTTGCACTTGATCTTGTACACCCACTTGGTACCGACTGCGCGCTGGTTGTTGGGCAGTTTGGCGGCGCGGAAAACACCTCACAGCCGCATTGACTTGAGTTCGGCGCGAATTGCCTTGCGCCACTGGACTTGGTCTGGTCCGTTCACAGCTTCTTGAAACGTCTTCGGCTCCGCGCTGTCACTTGCTTCCACAGCATTCGCACTTGCACGCCAGAACATGGGCGGAGTCGAGCCGTCTTCATCGTCTTCTTCGGATTTTTCTTCTTGCGCCGCTGTAGATTCACGTTGGGCTTCGTCTTCCGAGCGTCCAGGCGCACTTGCTTCTTCGAGTCCAGCGCTGCGACGAGGACGCCGAACATTGTCGCGATCTTGGTTGTCCGGACGCGATTTGCGCTTCCCCGCCTGCGTGAACACCCTTGTGCCGGAGTCGTCGGAGACTTGCATGTCGTCGAAAACGTCGGTGAGTCGGTTGACTTCTTCACCATCAGCAGCCTTGTGATGCTGGGTACTGAACCTTGGTACACTGTACCAGTTCCGAGGTACCTGAACCGGTTAACCGAACCGGTCCAATACGACCCCACGTTGATAAGACGAGTAGGTTGATTGGACGAGTAGGTTGATTGGACGAGTAGTGTAGAATGATGGTTGATTAGACGCACTAGTTGATAGGACGCACGGCCGCGTGTCTTGAGCACTAGCTTAGGGTGTAAGCTCGAACAATCCAATCACTTCTGAATTTCGATTCAACCCCCCAAGTGACCTTCCTCGCCTCGCCCCAAGACTCGGCGGTGTCAACGACCAAGTCTCCAAGTGCAAGACCCAACTGCGACCTTCTTCAGGTTATGAGCCCAAGCGCCATGTCCTCTGTCCAAGACACCAAGATCTCCATCGACAAGCTCAACGGCGCCAACTATGTCACGTGCATAGTTGTCGCCGTACTGCGGAAAATCGGGGCACGTCATGGAAAAGTGCTGGACCAAGCAGAAGGAAGAGAATCGAGGTGCACGACGTGGCCGGTTTGGTCGCGGTGCGAACAACGTCCAGTGGCGTGACGACAGCGATGACGACTGCGTCGCGTTCGCGGTCTCTATGGAGTGTGGAGTCTCCAGGACCAACAAGTTTCAAGGCTCATGGGCGATCGACAGTGGTGCCACGCACCACATCTGCAACGACAAGACCAAGTTTGTCGACATCAAGGTGTGCGACGAAGGTGAACTCACGGTCGCCAACGGCAACACGGCCAAGATCATGGGAGTCGGGACGGTCATGCAGCGGGTCACTTTGCCCAACGGCAAGGAACGCGACATCCGCATTCAAGATGCACTTTACGTGCCAAGCATGAACAAGAACCTGCTTTCGGTGCCGCAGATCAACCGAAGCGGACTGTTCAAGGTGGTGTTTGATGGTGCTGAAATGCACATCGCACAGAAGAAGTCGAAGAAAATCGTGGCTTCCGCGGACCTGATCGACGGTCTCTACTGGCTCCGAGTCCCAAGCTGCGCTGCGAATTCGGTGCCCAAGGCGTCGGTCAACGCGGTGGATCTTCATGCGCGTTTGGGTCACGCGCCGAATGACGTTCTTCGGAAGATGGTCTCAAGTGGCATGGTGACGGGTGCGAAAATGCCGACATCGTCGAAGAAGTCAAGCCAATGTCGTGGGTGCCAACAAGGGAAAATGGTGCAAAAGCCCTTCCCAAGCAACCCGAACAAGCGCAAGTACAAGCCATTCGAGTTCCTCCACTTCGACATTTGCGGACCCATGGAGGAAGAGTCGCTGGGTGGCAGCCGCTACCTGCTGCTCATCACGGACGAAGCCAGCGGCTGCATGTCGGGATTCTGTCTGCGAGCCAGGTCGGAGAGTGAAGGCTGCTTGCGCCGATTCATCACCAAGGTGGAGAAGCAATTCGATGCCAGGGTGAAGTTCGTGCGCCATGACGGAGCCAAGGAGTTCGCGACCAATTCGCTCTTGGCGTACTACGAAGACCACGGCATCGAAGTGCAGCCCACGGTTCGGTATGCGCACCAAACCAACGCGACGGCTGAACGTGCCAACCGAACCATCGTGACCATCGGCCGCAGCATGCTTCACTACGCCGGGTTGGACAAGACGTTCTGGGCGGAAGCAGCGATGACGGCGATCTACATCAAGAATCGTCTGCCGTCACCCAAGTCGCCCGACAAAACTCCGTTCGAGACCGTCTACAAGTCCAAGCCCAACGTCAAGCACATGCGGATCTTCGGGTGCAAGGCCTACGTTTTGACGCCGAAGGAGAAGCGACTCAAGTGGGACCCGAAAGCTCGTGAAGGAATTTTCATGGGTTACGAGGAGCGTTCCAAGGCGTATCGAGTTTATGACATCGAGGCGGGGCAGGTGGTCATCTCTCGCGATGTCACATTCGATGAGTCAAGCTTCGATGACTCCAAGGCTGCTGATGGTGAAGAAGTCAACCGACTTACCGACGTTTTCGACGACATGCAAGTCTCCGACGACTCCGGCACAAGGGTGTTCACGCAGGCGGGGAAGCGCAAATCGCGTCCGGACAACCAAGATCGCGACAATGTTCGGCGTCCTCGTCGCAGCGCTGGACTCGAAGAAGCTGAAGAAGGTCGTACTGGGATCTTGCACTGGTTCACTTGGTCGTAGACACCGCCGAGGCTTGGGGCGAGGCGAGGAAGGTCACTTGGGGGGTTGAATCGAAATTCAGAAGTGATTGGATTGTTGGAGCTTACACCCTAGGCTAGTGCTAAAGACACGCGGCCGTGCGTCCTATCAACTAGTGCGTCTAATCAACCATCATTCTACACTACTCGTCCAATCAACCTACTCGTCTAATCAACGTGTGGTCGTATTGGACCGGTTCGGTTAACCGGTTCGGGTACCTCGGAACTGGTACAGTGTACCAAGGTTCAGAACCCTGCAACACGCCCCCTCAATGCGAACACGCGTGAACGCCGAGCGCAGCCGCCAAGTCCTTGTGGCGTGGTCCGGCGAGTCCCTTGGTCATGATGTCGGCCAGCATGGTGGCAGTCTCGCAGTACTCGACGATCACTTCGCCGCGCTTGACTTCGTCGCGGATGTGATGGTACTTGATGTCGATGTGCTTGGCAGGACCATGGTTGACGGGGTTCTTGGTCATCTTGATGCACGACTGGTTGTCTTCGAAAATCTTCAACTCTGGCGTGATTCCGCCTGCAGCAACCAGGATCTCGCACAGCAGCTTGTGCACTCACTTGCCTTCTTGAATCGCCAAACTCAGTGCGATGTACTCGGCCTCACTTGTCAAGAGTGACACACTTGATTGCTTCTTGGAACCCCATGAGATCGGTCCGCCGGCGACTTGGAACAGGTAGCCCGACGTAGACTTGCGATCACTAAGATCACCAGCCCAGTCGGCATCCGAGTAACCTTGAAAGTCGATGTCCTTGCCCGGCGAGAAGCGGATTCCGTGCGACTTGGTCCCTTGAAGGTAGCGGAAGATGCGCTTGACTGCAATCCAGTGCTCGACTTGCGGGTTCTCCATGAAGCGTGACACGTAGCCAACTGCGAACGCAATGTCCGGGCGAGTCGATGTCATCAAGTGCATGAGTGCACCGACAGCCTCGCGAAATGGCGCGTCCAACTTGGTCATGGCGTCGCTTGAAACTAGCTTCATGCTGATGTCGACCGAGCTTGCAGCGGGTTTGCAGTCTTGCATGCCGAAGCGCTCCAGGATGTCGTTGACGTAGCGAGCTTGGCTCAGCGTAACACTGCCATCCGCGTTGTCGACCACCTCGATCCCGAGGATGAAGGAACACTTGCCACTGTCGGTCATCTCGAACCGCGACTTGAGTTGGCGCTTGACTTCCGCGATCATTTCCGCTGAGCTTCCGGTCACCAAGACGTCGTCCACGTAGACCAGCAGCATAACGCATTCGCCGTCGACGACCTTGATGTAGAGGCATGGGTCGTAGCTTGATACGCGAAATCCGATGGAGCGCACATACTCGTCGAAGGTCTCGTTCCACACTCGCGAAGCTTGCTTGAGCCCGTAAATCGCCTTGAGCAGTTCCACGCAGTCGAAACCGTCGTCCAGTTCCACGCCTTCAGGCACGCTACAGAACACCTTCTCCTTCATCAAGCCGTACAGGAACGCAGTCACCACGTCGAGCTGGTCCATCGGCCATCCGAAGTACTTGGCAACCGCAATGATCATTCGCAGCGTGACGTACTTCACGACGGGCGAAAACGTCTCGGTGTAGTCGATGCCATACTTCTGCACGAAGCCTTTCGCGACGAGCCGAGCCTTGAACTTCTCGATCGATCCGTCCGCGTTGCACTTGATCTTGTACACCCACTTGGTACCGACTGCGCGCTGGTTGTTGGGCAGTTTGGCGGCGCGGAAAACATCTCACAGCCGCATTGACTTGAGTTCGGCGCGAATTGCCTTGCGCCACTGGACTTGGTCTGGTCCGTTCACAGCTTCTTGAAACGTCTTCGGCTCCGCGCTGTCACTTGCTTCCACAGCATTCGCACTTGCACGCCAGAACATGGGCGGAGTCGAGCCGTCTTCATCGTCTTCTTCGGATTTTTCTTCTTGCGCCGCTGTAGATTCACGTTGGGCTTCGTCTTCCGAGCGTCCAGGCGCACTTGCTTCTTCGAGTCCAGCACTGCGACGAGGACGCCGAACATTGTCGCGATCTTGGTTGTCCGGACGCGATTTGCGCTTCCCCGCCTGCGTGAACACCCTTGTGCCGGAGTCGTCGGAGACTTGCATGTCGTCGAAAACGTCGGTAAGTCGGTTGACTTCTTCACCATCAGCAGCCTTGGAGTCATCGAAGCTTGACTCATCGAATGTGACATCGCGAGAGATGACCACCTGCCCCGCCTCGATGTCATAAACTCGATACGCCTTGGAACGCTCCTCGTAACCCATGAAAATTCCTTCACGAGCTTTCGGGTCCCACTTGAGTCGCTTCTCCTTCGGCGTCAAAACGTAGGCCTTGCACCCGAAGATCCGCATGTGCTTGACGTTGGGCTTGGACTTGTAGACGGTCTCGAACGGAGTTTTGTCGGGCGACTTGGGTGACGGCAGACGATTCTTGATGTAGATCGCCGTCATCGCTGCTTCCGCCCAGAACGTCTTGTCCAACCCGGCGTAGTGAAGCATGCTGCGGCCGATGGTCACGATGGTTCGGTTGGCACGTTCAGCCGTCGCGTTGGTTTGGTGCGCATACCGAACCGTGGCTGCACTTCGATGCCGTGGTCTTCGTAGTACGCCAAGAGCGAATTGGTCGCGAACTCCTTGGCTCCGTCATGGCGCACGAACTTCACCCTGGCATCGAATTGCTTCTCCACCTTGGTGATGAATCGGCGCAAGCAGCCTTCACTCTCCGACCTGGCTCGCAGACAGAATCCCGACATGCAGCCGCTGGCTTCGTCCGTGATGAGCAGCAAGTAGCGGCTGCCACCCAGCGACACTTCCTCCATGGGTCCGCAAATGTCGAAGTGGAGGAACTCGAATGGCTTGTACTTGCGCTTGTTCGGGTTGCTTGGGAAGGGCTTTTGCACCATTTTCCCTTGTTGGCACCCACGACACTGGCTTGACTTCTTCGACGATGTCGGCATTTTCGCACCCGTCACCATGCCGCGAGACCATCTTCCGAAGAACGTCATTCGGCGCGTGACCCAAACGCGCATGAAGATCCACCGCGTTGACCGACGCCTTGGGCACCGAATTCGCAGCGCAGCTTGGGACTCGGAGCCAGTAGAGCCCGTCGATCAGGTCCGCGGAAGCCACGATTTTCTTCGACTTCTTCTGTGCGATGTGCATTTCAGCACCATCAAACACCACCTTGAACAGTCCGCTTCGGTTGATCTGCGGCACCGAAAGCAGGTTCTTGTTCATGCTTGGCACGTAAAGTGCATCTTGAATGCGGATGTCGCGCTCCTTGCCGTTGGGCAAAGTGACCCGCTGCATGACCGTCCCGACTCCCATGATCTTGGCCGTGTTGCCGTTGGCGACCGTGAGTTCACCTTCGTCGCACACCTTGATGTCGACAAACTTGGTCTTGTCGTTGCAGATGTGGTGCGTGGCACCACTGTCGATCGCCCATGAGCCTTGAAACTTGTTGGTCCTGGAGACTCCACACTCCATAGAGACCGCGAACGCGACGCAGTCGTCATCGCTGTCGTCACGCCACTGGACGTTGTTCGCACCGCGACCAGACCGGCCACGTCGTGCACCTCGATTCTCTTCCTTCTGCTTGGTCCAGCACTTTTCCATGACGTGCACCGATTTTCCGCAGTACATGCAGTGGAGACTTTCACGCTCGGCATTGAAGGCCCTCGCAGCGTCTTCAATCTTCACCTGAGCCGTCTTCTCGCCCTGCCGCTTGATGTGCTCATTCGTGAGCACCTTGATCCCATCTTGAGTGCGCAGCTCTGCGTTGCTCATCTCCAAGTGGAGAACGACGTTCTCGAAACTCTTGGGCAGACTCCTGAGCAAGCAGATCGCCACGTCTTCATCCTCCATCTTGGCGCCGATGTTGCTGAGCTTGGCGCTGATGTTGAGGACTTCATTGCAATGATGAAGCACATTGCCGCCTTCTGCCATCTCCATGCTGAAGAGCTGGCGCTTCAGGGAGATGCGTCCAGCCTTCTGCGACCCCCCGTAGAGCGAACGCAGTCGCGTCCAGGCCACCCACGCTTCCTCGCAGTCGTCGACCACATGATGGTAGTCAGCATCCATGTGGAGCAACATCAGGCCGAACGCGATGTTGCTCGACTTGACGTAGTCGTCCTTGGCCCTCGTGTCCGCGAAGCTTGGTTTCGTCTCGCGGTTCACGACGCTCCACACCGACTTGGTCAGGAACACGCCACGCATGTAGCGGTTCCACGTGACATAGTTGTCGCCGTTGAACTTGTCGATGGAGATCTTGGTGTCTTGGACAGAGGACATGGTGCTTGGGCTCATAACCTGAAGAAGGTCGTAGTTGGGTCTTGCACTGGTTCACTTGGTCGTAGACACCGCCGAGGCTTGGGGCGAGGCGAGGAAGGTCACTTGGGGGGTTGAATCGAAATTCAGAAGTGATTGGATTGTTGGAGCTTACACCCTAGGCTAGTGCTAAAGACACGCGGCCGTGCGTCCTATCAACTAGTGCGTCTAATCAACCATCATTCTACACTGCTCGTCCAATCAACCTACTCGTCTAATCAACGTGTGGTCGTATCGGACCGGTTCGGGTACCTCGGAACTGGTACAGTGTACCAAGGTTCAGTACCCTGCAACACGCCCCCTCAATGCGAACACGCGTGAACGCCGAGCGCAGCCGCCAAGTCCTTGTGGCGTGGTCCGGCAAGTCTCTTGGTCATGATGTCGGCCAGCATGGTGGCAGTCTCTCAGTACTCGACGATCACTTCGCCGCGCTTGACTTCGTCGCGAATGTGATGGTACTTGATGTCGATGTGCTTGGCAGGACCATGGTTGACGGGGTTCTTGGTCATCTTGATGCACGACTGGTTGTCTTCGAAAATCTCCAACTCGGGCGTGACTTCGCTTGCAGCAACCAGGATCTCGCACAGCAGCTTGTGCACCCACTTGCCTTCTTGAATCGCCAAACTCAGTGCGATGTACTCGGCCTCACTTGTCGAGAGTGACACACTTGATTGCTTCTTGGAACCCCATGAGATCTGTCCGCCGGCGACTTGGAACAGGTAGCCCGACGTAGACTTGCGATCACTAAGATCACCAGCCCAGTCGGCATCCGAGTAACCTTGAAAGTCAATGTCCTAGCCCGGCGAAAACCGGATTCCGTGTGACTTGGTCCCTTGAAGGTAGCGGAAGATGCGCTTGACCGCAATCCAGTGCTCGACTTGCGGGTTCTCCATGAAGCGTGACACGTAGGCGATAGCGAACGCAATGTCCGGGCGAGTCGATGTCATCAAGTGCATGAGTGCACCGACAGCCTCGCGAAATGGCGCGTCCAACTTGGTCAGGGCGTCGCTTGAAACTAGCTTCATGCTGATGTCGACCGGACTTGCAGCGGGTTTGCAGTCTTGCATGCCGAAGCGCTCCAGGATGTCGTTGACGTAGCGAGCTTGGCTCAGCGTAACACTGCCATCCGCGTTGTCGACCACCTCGATCCCGAGGATGAAGGAGCACTTGCCACTGTCGGTCATCTCGAACCGCGACTTGAGTCGGCGCTTGGCTTCCGCGATCATATCAGCTGAGCTTCCGGTCACCAAGACGTCGTCCACGTAGACCAGCAGCATAACGCATTCGCCGTCGACGACCTTGATGTAGAGGCATGGGTCGTAGCTTGATACGCGAAATCCGATGGAGCGCACATACTCGTCGAAGGTCTCGTTCCACACTCGCGAAGCTTGCTTGAGTCCGTAAATCGCCTTGAGCAGTTCCACGCAATCGAAACCGTCGTCCAGTTCCACGCCTTCAGGCACGCTGCAGAACACCTTCTCCTTCATCAAGCCATACAGGAACGCAGTCACCACGTCGAGTTGGTCCATCGGCCATCCGAAGTACTTGGCAACCGCAATGATCATTCGCAGCGTGACGTACTTGACGACGGGCGAAAACGTCTCGGTGTAGTCGATGCCATACTTCTGCACGAAGCCTTTCGCGACGAGCCGAGCCTTGAACTTCTCGATCGATCCGTCCGCGTTGCACTTAATCTTGTACACCCACTTGGTTCCGACTGCGCGCTGGTTGTTGGGCAGTTTGGCGGCGCGGAAAACATCTCACAGCCGCATTGACTTGAGTTCGGCGCGAATTGCCTTGCGCCACTGGACTTGGTCTGGTCCGTTCACAGCTTCTTGAAACGTCTTCGGCTCCGCGCTGTCGCTTGCTTCCACAGCATTCGCACTTGCACGCCAGAACATGGGCGGAGTCGAGCCGTCTTCGTCATCTTCTTCCGATTTTTCTTCTTGCGCCGGCGTAGATTCACGTTGGTCTTCATCTTCCGAGCGTCCAGGCGCACTTGCTTCTTCAAGTCCAGCGCTACGACGAGGACGTCGAACGTTGTCGCGATCTTGGTTGTCCGGACGCGATTTGCGCTTCCCCGCCTGCGTGAACACCCTTGTGCCGGAGTCATCGGAGACTTGCATGTCGTCGAAAACGTCCGTAAGTCGGTTGACTTCTTCACCATCCGCAGCCTTGGAGTCGTCGAAGCTTGACTCATCGAATGTGACATCGCGAGAGATGACCACCTGCCCCGCCTCGATGTCATAAACTCGATACGCCTTGGAACGCTCCTCGTAACCCATGAAAATTCCTTCACGAGCTTTCGGGTCCCACTTGAGTCGCTTCTCCTTCGGCGTCAAAACGCAGGCCTTGCACCCGAAGATCCGCATGTGCTTGACGTTGGGCTTGGACTTGTAGACGATCTCGAACGGCGTTTTGTCGGGCGACTTGGGTGATGTTGCAGGGTACTGAACCTTGGTACACTGTACCAGGTCCGAGGTACCCGAACCGGTTAACCGAACCGGTCCAATACGACCACACGTTGATTAGACGAGTAGGTTGATTGGACGAGCAGTGTAGAATGATGGTTGATTAGACGCACTAGTTGATAGGACGCACGGCCGCGTGTCTTTAGCACTAGCCTAGGGTGTAAGCTCCAACAATCCAATCACTTCTGAATTTCGATTCAACCCCCCAAGTGACCTTCCTCGCCTCGCCCCAAGCCTCGGCGGTGTCTACGACCAAGTGCACCAGTGCAAGATCCCAGTACGACCTTCTTCAGGTTATGAGCCCAAGCACCATGTCCTCTGTCCAAGACACCAAGATCTCCATCGACAAGTTCAACGGCGACAACTACGCCACGTGGAACCGCTACATGCGTGGCGTGTTCCTGACCAAGTCGGTGTGGAGCGTCGTGAACCGCGAGACGAAACCAAGCTTCGCGGACACGAGGGCCAAGGACGACTACGTCAAGTCGAGCAACATCGCGTTCGGCCTGATGTTGCTCCACATGGATGCTGACTACCATCATGTGGTCGACGACTGCGAGGAAGCGTGGGTGGCCTGGACGCGACTGCGTTCGCTCTACGGGGGGCGCAGAAGGCTGGACGCATCTCCTGAAGCGCCAGCTCTTCAGCATGGAGATGGCAGAAGGCGGCAATGTGCTTCATCATTGCAATGAAGTCCTCAACATCAGCGCCAAGCTCAGCAACATCGGCGCCAAGATGGAGGATGAAGACGTGGCGATCTGCTTGCTCAGGAGTCTGCCCAAGAGTTTCGAGAACGTCGTTCTCAACTTGGAGATGAGCAACGCAGAGCTGCGCACTCAAGATGTGATCAAGGTGCTCACGAATGAGCACATCAAGCGGCAGGGCGAGAAGACGGCTCAGGTGAAGATTGAAGACGCTGCGAGGGTCTTCAATGCCGAGCGTGAAAGTCGCCACTGCACGTACTGCGGAAAATCGGGGCACGTCGTGGAAAAGTGCTGGACCAAGCAGAAGGAAGAGAATCGAGGTGCACGACGTGGCCGGTCTGGTCGCGGTGCGAACAACGTCCAGTGGCGTGACGACAGCGATGACGACTGCGTCGCGTTCGCGGTCTCTATGGAGTGTGGAGTCTCCAGGACCAACAAGTTTCAAGGCTCATGGGCGATCGACAGTGGTGCCACGCACCACATCTGCAACGACAAGACCAAGTTTGTCGACATCAAGGTGTGCGACGAAGGTGAACTCACGGTCGCCAACGGCAACACGGCCAAGATCATGGGAGTCGGGACGGTCATGCAGCGGGTCACTTTGCCCAACGGCAAGGAGCGCGACATCCGCATTCAAGATGCACTTTACGTGCCAAGCATGAACAAGAACCTGCTTTCGGTGCCGCAGATCAACCGAAGCGGACTGTTCAAGGTGGTGTTTGATGGTGCTGAAATGCACATCGCACAGAAGAAGTCGAAGAAAATCGTGGCTTCCGCGGACCTGATCGACGGCTCTACTGGCTCCGAGTCCCAAGCTGCGCTGCGAATTCGGTGTCCAAGGCGTCGGTCAACGCGGTGGATCTTCATGCGCGTTTGGGTCACGCGCCGAATGACGTTCTTCGGAAGATGGTCTCAAGTGGCATGGTGACGGGTGCGAAAATGCCGACATCGTCGAAGAAGTCAAGCCAATGTCGTGGGTGCCAACAAGGGAAAATGGTGCAAAAGCCCTTCCCAAGCAACCCGAACAAGCGCAAGTACAAGCCGTTCGAGTTCCTCCACTTCGACATTTGCGGGCCCATGGAGGAAGAGTCGCTGGGTGGCAGCCGCTACCTGCTGCTCATCACGGACGAAGCCAGCGGCTGCATGTCGGGATTCTGTCTGCGAGCCAGGTCGGAGAGTGAAGGCTGCTTGCGCCGATTCATCACCAAGGTGGAGAAGCAATTCGATGCCAGGGTGAAGTTCGTGCGCCATGACGGAGCCAAGGAGTTCGCGACCAATTCGCTCTTGGCGTACTACGAAGACCACGGCATCGAAGTGCAGCCCACGGTTCGGTATGCGCACCAAACCAACGCGACGGCTGAACGTGCCAACCGAACCATCGTGACCATCGGCCGCAGCATGCTTCACTACGCCGGGTTGGACAAGACGTTCTGGGCGGAAGCAGCGATGACGGCGATCTACATCAAGAATCGTCTGCCGTCACCCAAGTCGCCCGACAAAATTCCGTTCGAGATCGTTTACAAGTCCAAGTCCAACGTCAAGCACATGCGGATCTTCGGGTGCAAGGCCTACGTTTTGACGCCGAAGGAGAAGCGACTCAAGTGGGACCCGAAAGCTCGTGAAGGAATTTTCATGGGTTACGAGGAGCGTTCCAAGGCGTATCGAGTTTATGACATCGAGGCGGGGCAGGTGGTCATCTCTCGCGATGTCACATTCGATGAGTCAAGCTTCGATGACTCTGAGACTGCCGATGGTGAAGAAGTCAACCGACTTACGGACGTTTTCGACGACATGCAAGTCTCCGATGACTCCGGCACAAGGGAGTTCACGCAGGCGGGGAAGCGCAAATCGCGTCCGGACAACCAAGATCGCGACAATGTTCGACGTCCTCGTCGCAATGATGGGCTCGAAGAAGCAAGTGCGCCTGGACGCTCGGAAGACGAAGCCCAAAGTGAATCTACGGCGGCGCAAGAAGAAAAATCGGAAGAAGACGATGAAGACGGCTCGACCCCACCCATGTTCTGGCGTGCAAGTGCGAATGCTGTGGAAGCAAGTGACAGCGCGGAGCCGAAGACGTTTCAAGAAGCTGTGAACGGACCAGACCAAGTCCAGTGGCGCAAGGCAATTCGCGCCGAACTCAAGTCAATGCGGCTGTGAGGTGTTTTCCGCGCCGCCAAACTGCCCAACAACCAGCGCGCAGTCGGAACCAAGTGGGAGTACAAGATCAAGTGCAACGCGGACGGATCGATCGAGAAGTTCAAGGCTCGGCTCGTCGCGAAAGGCTTCGTGCAGAAGTATGGCATCGACTACACCGAGACGTTTTCGCCCGTGGTCAAGTACGTCACGCTGCGAATGATCATTGCGGTTGCCAAGTACTTCGGATGGCCGATGGACCAACTCGACGTGGTGACTGCGTTCCTGTACGGCTTGATGAAGGAGAAGGTGTTCTGTAGCGTGCCTGAAGGCGTGGAACTGGACGACGGTTTCGACTGCGTGGAACTGCTCAAGGCGATTTACGGACTCAAGCAAGCTTCGCGAGTTTGGAACGAGACCTTCGACGAGTATGTGCGCTCCATCGGTTTTCGCGTGTCAAGCTACGACCCATGCCTCTACATCAAGGTCGTCGACGGCGAATGCGTTCTGCTGCTGGTCTACGTGGACGACGTCTTGGTGACCGGAAGCTCAGCTGATATGATCGCGGAAGTCAAGCGCCAACTCAAGTCGCGGTTCGAGATGACCGACAGTGGCAAGTGCTCCTTCATCCTCGGGATCGAGGTGGTCGACAACGCGGATGGCAGTGTTACGCTGAGCCAAGCTCGCTACGTCAACGACATCCTGGAGCGCTTCGGCATGCAAGACTGCAAACCCGCTGCAAGTCCGGTCGACATCAGCATGAAGCTAGTCTCAAGCGACGCCATGACCAAGTTGGATGCGCCATTTCGCGAGGCCGTCGGTGCACTCATGCACTTGATGACATCGACTCGCCCGGACATTGCGTTCGCTGTCGGCTACGTGTCACGCTTCATGGAGAATCTGCAAGTCGAGCACTGGATTGTTGCAGGGTACTGAACCTTGGTACACTGTACCAGTTCCGAGGTACCCGAACCGGTTAACCGAACCGGTCCAATACGACCACACGTTGATTAGACGAGTAGGTTGATTGGACGAGCAGTGTAGAATGATGGTTGATTAGACGCACTAGTTGATAGGACGCACGGCCGCGTGTCTTTAGCACTAGCCTAGGGTGTAAGCTCCAACAATCCAATCACTTCTGAATTTCGATTCAACCCCCCAAGTGACCTTCCTCGCCTCGCCCCAAGCATCGGCGGTGTCTACGACCAAGTCTGCAAGTGCAAGACCCAACTACGACCTTCTTCAGGTTATGAGCCCAAGCACCATGTCCTCTGTCCAAGACACCAAGATCTCCATCGAAAACAAGTTCAACGGCGACAACTACGCCACGTGGAACCGCTACATGCGTGGCGTGTTCCTGACCAAGTCGGTGTGGAGCGTCGTGAACCGCGAGACGAAACCAAGCTTCGCGGACACGAGGGCCAAGGACGACTACGTCAAGTCGAGCAACATCGCGTTCGGCCTGATGTTGCTCCACATGGATGCTGACTACCATCATGTGGTCGACGACTGCGAGGAAGCGTGGGTGGCCTGGACGCGACTGCGTTCGCTCTACGGGGGGTCGCAGAAGGCTGGACGCATCTCCCTGAAGCGCCAGCTCTTCAGCATGGAGATGGCAGAAGGCGGCAATGTGCTTCATCATTGCAATGAAGTCCTCAACATCAGCGCCAAGCTCAGCAATATCGGCGCCAAGATGGAGGATGAAGACGTGGCGATCTGCTTGCTCAGGAGTCTGCCCAAGAGTTTCGAGAACGTCGTTCTCCACTTGGAGATGAGCAACGCAGAGCTGCGCACTCAAGATGTGATCAAGGTGCTCACGAATGAGCACATCAAGCGGCAGGGCGAGAAGACGGCTCAGGTGAAGATTGAAGACGCTGCGAGGGTCTTCAATGCCGAGCGTGAAAGTCTCCACTGCATGTACTGCGGAAAATCGGGGCACGTCGTGGAAAAGTGCTGGACCAAGCAGAAGGAAGAGAATCGAGGTGCACGACGTGGCCGGTCTGGTCGCGGTGCGAACAACGTCCAGTGGCGTGACGACAGCGATGACGACTGCGTCGCGTTCGCGGTCTCTATGGAGTGTGGAGTCTCCAGGACCAACAAGTTTCAAGGCTCATGGGCGATCGACAGTGGTGCCACGCACCACATCTGCAACGACAAGACCAAGTTTGTCGACATCAAGGTGTGCGACGAAGGTGAACTCACGGTCGCCAACGGCAACACGGCCAAGATCATGGGAGTCGGGACGGTCATGCAGCGGGTCACTTTGCCCAACGGCAAGGAACGCGACATCCGCATTCAAGATGCACTTTACGTGCCAAGCATGAACAAGAACCTGCGTTCGGTGCCGCAGATCAACCGAAGCGGACAGTTCAAGGTGGTGTTTGATGGTGCTGAAATGCACATCGCACAGAAGAAGTCGAAGAAAATCGTGGCTTCCGCGGACCTGATCGACGGTCTCTACTGGCTCCGAGTCCCAAGCTGCGCTGCGAATTCGGTGTCCAAGGCGTCGGTCAACGCGGTGGATCTTCATGCGCGTTTGGGTCACGCGCCGAATGACGTTCTTCGGAAGATGGTCTCAAGTGGCATGGTGACGGGTGCGAAAATGCCGACATCGTCGAAGAAGTCAAGCCAATGTCGTGGGTGCCAACAAGGGAAAATGGTGCAAAAGCCCTTCCCAAGCAACCCGAACAAGCGCAAGTACAAGCCGTTCGAGTTCCTCCACTTCGACATTTGCGGACCCATGGAGGAAGAGTCGCTGGGTGGCAGCCGCTACTTGCTGCTCATCACGGACGAAGCCAGCGGCTGCATGTCGGGATTCTGTCTGCGAGCCAGGTCGGAGAGTGAAGGCTGCTTGCGCCGATTCATCACCAAGGTGGAGAAGCAATTCGATGCCAGGGTGAAGTTCGTGCGCCATGACGGAGCCAAGGAGTTCGCGACCAATTCGCTCTTGGCGTACTACGAAGACCACGGCATCGAAGTGCAGCCCACGGTTCGGTATGCGCACCAAACCAACGCGACGGCTGAACGTGCCAACCGAACCATCGTGACCATCGGCCGCAGCATGCTTCACTACGCCGGGTTGGACAAGACGTTCTGGGCGGAAGCAGCGATGACGGCGATCTACATCAAGAATCGTCTGCCGTCACCCAAGTCGCCCGACAAAACTCCGTTCGAGATCGTCTACAAGTCCAAGCCCAACGTCAAGCACATGCGGATCTTCGGGTGCAAGGCCTACGTTTTGACGCCGAAGGAGAAGCGACTCAAGTGGGACCCGAAAGCTCGTGAAGGAATTTTCATGGGTTACGAGGAGCGTTCCAAGGCGTATCGAGTTTATGACATCGAGGCGGGGCAGGTGGTCATCTCTCGCGATGTCACATTCGATGAGTCAAGCTTCGACGACTCCAAGGCTGCGGATGGTGAAGAAGTCAACCGACTTACGGACGTTTTCGACGACATGCAAGTCTCCGATGACTCCGGCACAAGGGAGTTCACGCAGGCGGGGAAGCGCAAATCGCGTCCGGACAACCAAGATCGCGACAATGTTCGACGTCCTCGTCGCAATGATGGGCTCGAAGAAGCAAGTGCGCCTGGACGCTCGGAAGACGAAGCCCAAAGTGAATCTACGGCGGCGCAAGAAGAAAAATCGGAAGAAGACGATGAAGACGGCTCGACCCCATCCATGTTCTGGCAAAAGGAAGTTGGACTACGAGCTGTAAAGCTTGAAACACTTAAAGACGGCTTCGGGCCGAGATTGCAAAACCAAAAGTAAGATTGATTGAGTGAGTTTTAGCTTCTAGCCTGCCTACTATGCTCTCTTGTTGGCAAAAAGAAAAGCAAACATCTGTGGGAATCGAACCCACGACCTTCGAGTCAAAGACCCGGTACTAACCCACTAAGCAATACAGACTTGTGCAAAGTCATGGACTCCCTACTCCTACATATGCAAATACTATGCACCCACCCGCGCATCCACGCAGCTTGAACATCCAGACGCGCTCCCACGCGCTCGTCCTCATGCACACGCAGCCTGCGCGTCTCATCTTGAGCATTGGACGCCGCCACAAAGCCTCGCACACGCGCACACACACACGCACGCACACGCACGCACACGCACGCACACGCACACGCACACGCACGCACACACAATGGCGCGCCAAGTGTGAAGCCACGCGCACGCATCACCCTTTAACACTCTCCCTTGATGCGCTGTGCCTGGCGTCTTAGTCGTCCATGCCGAGTCCAACGATAAACTGGCGGTGCTTGGGTCGTGCCAGCGCCTTGGTAAACCCGTCCGCGACCATCTCGTCTGTCGGCTTGTACTCAAGCACGATGATCTTGTCTTCCACCTTCTCGCGCAAGAAGTGACACTTCAGGTGGATGTGCTTCGTACGTGAGTGGTAAGCTGGGTTCTTGGCCAGCGCAATGCATCCTTGGTTGTCCTGGAATATTGAAGTAGCACCCACACACTCAGCCCCCACGTCCTTTAGTAGCTGACGCAGCCATACTGCCTCTTGGGTGGCATTGTATAAGGCCATATACTCTGCCTCCGTGCTCGATGTTGCCACTGTCGGTTGCCGCTTCGACTTCCACGAAATCGCACTCCCATTCAGGAAAAACACGTAGCCTGTAGTCGAGCGCCGAGTGTCCAGATCGCCTGCCCAGTTCGCATCCGCGTAGCCGAACAACTCTCCCTTGGTCCGGCCGTTGAACACAAGCCCCAAGTCTTGAGTCGTCTTCAAATACTTTAAAATCCTTTTTGCGGCCACCCAATGAGACTTGTTGTAGTACTCGCAAAACTTGGCCACTTCACCCACAGCTTGAGCAATGTCCGGACGGGTGCAAGTTGCGAGGTACATTAAAGCCCCCACCAACTCGCGGTACGGGTACTTAGGCGCGAAAACTTCGTCCTCCGAGGGTTTCACCAGTTTCGAGTTGCTATCCGCTGGTGTGTGCACTGCCTTGCAGTTTTCTACACCGAACTTTTCTGCGAGTCGCTGAATATACGCTCGTTGGTTCATGATAATGACCTTGCTCTCACGGTCGCGGTGGATCTCGATGCCGAGACAGTACTTTAGCTCACCGAGCTCCTTAATGCTGAACTCACGCTTCAGCGCCTCCTTGATCCCAGTAATATCTGCTTTCGTCTTGCTGAAGATCATGAGGTCGTCCACATAGACGACAATAATGCTGAACTTTGAGCCAGAACGCCGAACGTACACACACGGATCCGCCGCCGATCGACAAAAGCCTTGGCTTTCCAAGTGCTTATTCAGCTTGCTGTTCCATTGACGCGCCGCTTGCTTCGTGCCGTAAAGTGCTTGCATCAGCAAACACTTCTTAGTCGGGTTGCTTTGGTCCTCGAAACCATCTGGCTGGTCCATATAGAGTTCCTCGTCCACGTCACCGTATAGAAACGCGGTGTCAACATCCACGTTTTCAGCCTCCATGTCTTCCTCTGCAGCAATTGCCACAACCATGTTGATGGACTCCTTGCGTGCTACAGGAGCGAACGTCTCCGTGTAGTCAACTCCTGGGCGTTGTGTGAAGCCCTTTGCCACCAAACGAGCCTTGAACTTGATAATTTTCCCGCTCGGGTCTCGCTTGATGCGGAAAACCCACTTGCACCCGATTGCCTTTTTTGTCTGATGGCATATCCACCAAAGTCCAGGTGCGGTGATCCTCAAGCGACTTCATCTCGCTTTCCATGGCACGCAGCCACTCGTCCTTGTACTTGCTGCGCATAACTTCGTCGTATGAAACAGCACGCTCGCCGTCGTCGTCTTCAGTAAGTAGACAGTAGAGGGAATCGAACTCACCCTCAAAATCGTCCAAGTTGAACTCACCACGTCGAGTCCCGGGGTACTCGTCCTGGTAGCGCACAACTCCACGCCTTTTGCGTGCCGGACGCACCATCCACTCCTCCTCGCCATCTCTCCCCGGAGTGCTAGAGCCACGCGTCGGCACAGAGTCAGTCGGCCCGCTGTGATTATCAGGTTCCCGGCGTGGGTGAGTTGGGGGTGTGCGGAAACCTTCCTCAACGCTGGGTTCTTCCGTGCGCTCCTCTTCTTCGTCGTTGCCGATGATATCGATCACCTCCTGGCTGCCCTCCTTACGCGCCGTAGCGAGTGGGGCTTCAGCAAACGTCACACTCCTTGAAATCACGATTGATCCGTTAGTTGGATCCAGCAGTCGATATGCTTTGTGCTGTTTGGCGTAGCCGAGGAAAACGCACTTGATACCCGAGTCATCCAGCTTTTTGCGTTTTTGCTTGGTCACATGGGCATAGCACTCGGTCCCAAAAACGCGCATGTGCTCCAGACGTGGCTCCCTTTTGTAAACCAGTTGGAACGGACTTGAGTGTGGGTTTGAAGTGTTAGGCAACACGTTCCGAATGTCTGCTGCAGTCATCATAGCCTCACACCAGTACGACTTGTCAATCCCGCTCTCTTTCAGCATGCAGCGTGTCATTTCGACCAGAGTACGGTTCATTCGCTCTGCCATACCGTTTTGCTGCGGGTTGTATGGTACCGTAAACTCCTGCTTGACCATCTTGTCGTCGCAAAGAGTCTCCATTGCTGCGTTGCAATACTCACCACCATTATCACTGCGTAACACCTTAACCTTGATGCCCGCGCTTGTTTCTGCCTCTTTGAGAAATTTCTTGAACGCCTCACACACTTCGCTCTTCTTGCGCAGTGGATAGATCGTCACAAAACGGCTTTTCATCAAAATAAAGCTCATAATATACTTGTAGCCCGACTTGGATGCGGGGGTGACAGGCCCCAACACATCAGAGCACACGGTGGTGTCATTGCGTGCACTCTCCCTGGCTTCGAGCTCCTTCTCGGTTGAACTGAATGGCTTGCGTGCTTGTTTCGCAGTCGCGCATACACCACACACGGTTCCAGGTGCAACTTGCGCACCACTGAGTTTTCCGTCCTTAACCATGGAGTTCAACGTGCTGAAAGACACGTGACCGAGTCGCCGATGCCACAGACCAACGTCGTTTTCAGCCACATGACACTCCTCACCACCATCAGTGTTGAGGTACATCAGCTTGCCTTGCTTCCTACCCGTCGCCACAACTTGGCTGCCGCGTTTCACAACGCACCGCTCGCTGTCCATAGTCACGGTCATACCGCGTGCTGTTGCAGCCGTCAGAGAGAACAGGTTCTTGTTTAAGTCTTCAACATGCAACGTGTTTTCCAGCCGCGCGTTTATCCACGAACTTCCAGTCCAGACACGCAAAACAACTGTTCCAAAGCCGAGAATCTTCAAGTTCGCACTGTTCTTTGCGCTCAATATGCTGCGCGCAGTCTTTATAGCCGAGTACTCGTGAAAGGCGTCGCGTGTCTTGCACATGTGTGCCGAAGCACCACTATCCATCACCCAGCTCTCGCTCGCAAAGCGTCGGTCGCGTTAAACGCAACGTTTGACTGGTCTTGGATACTATCATCGGGACTTGCCCTAGAACGGCAATCCCTCGCGTAATGGCCCATCTTGCCACAGTTGAAACACGCTCCGGAGAATCCCTTCTTGCGTCCCCCGCGTGTGTTCTTCTTCTTCTGTTGCTGCTTTCCATTGCCCTTACCGGCAAGAAGCGCGGTCGCCTCTTCGACGCGCGTCGAGTCCTTTTGACGCACTTCTTCCGCAATCAGCTTGCTCACGAGGTCTGCAAGCTTGAAATCGCTCACTGACATGCGAAATGCTTGAACCAGGCTCTCGTAGCTCGATGGTAGACTCCGCAACATCGTCGCACAGACGTCTTCTTCGCTCGGTTCACACCCCGCGTTCTTCATATCCATCACGAGCTTCTCTAACTCCGTTACGTGATTGCTGACGGAGGATGCTGTAAACTTGAACGCCGAGAACTTCTCTTTGAGCCACAGTCGGTTCGCCATGTCTTGAGTCTTGTGGAACGTTTTCAATGTGTCCCACGCTTCCTTCGCAGTCTTGGACGTCACCACGTGCATCAACTGCGAGTCGTTGAGGTTGAGCACAATCGCCGCGTGCGCTTGCTGCTCCTTCGCCGAGGCCACCTCGGCTTCTCCGCTGACCGCATCCCACAATCCCTTGGACATGAGGTACATCTTCATGTTGTAGCTCCACAGCGAGTAGTTCGAGCCGTCGAAAGGCTCGACTTTGAACTTGGTGTCGGTACTTGGGCTCATAACCAAAAGGAAGTTGGACTACGAGCTGTAAAGCTTGAAACACTTAAAGACGGCTTCGGGCCGAGATTGCAAAACCAAAAGTAAGATTGATTGAGTGAGTTTTAGCTTCTAGCCTGCCTACTATGCTCTCTTGTTGGCAAAAAGAAAAGCAAACATCTGTGGGAATCGAACCCACGACCTTCGAGTCAAAGACCCGGTACTAACCCACTAAGCAATACAGACTTGTGCAAAGTCATGGACTCCCTACTCCTACATATGCAAATACTATGCACCCACCCGCGCATCCACGCAGCTTGAACATCCAGACGCGCTCCCACGCGCTCGTCCTCATGCACACGCAGCCTGCGCGTCTCATCTTGAGCATTGGACGCCGCCACAAAGCCTCGCACACGCGCACACACACACGCACGCACACGCACACGCACGCACACGCACACGCACACGCACGCACACACACGCACACGCACACGCACGCACACACAATGGCGCGCCAAGTGTGAAGCCACGCGCACGCATCACCCTTTAACACTGGCGTGCAAGTGCGAATGCTGTGGAAGCAAGTGACAGCGCGGAGCCGAAGACGTTTCAAGAAGCTGTGAACGGACCAGACCAAGTCCAGTGGCGCAAGGCAATTCGCGCCGAACTCAAGTCAATGCGGCTGTGAGATGTTTTCCGCGCCGCCAAACTGCCCAACAACCAGCGCGCAGTCGGAACCAAGTGGGTGTACAAGATCAAGTGCAACGCGGACGGATCGATCGAGAAGTTCAAGGCTCGGCTCGTCGCGAAAGGTTTCGTGCAGAAGTATGGCATCGACTACACCGAGACGTTTTCGCCCGTCGTCAAGTACGTCACGCTGCGAATGATCATTGCGGTTGCCAAGTACTTCGGATGGCCGATGGACCAGCTCGACGTGGTGACTGCGTTCCTGTACGGCTTGATGAAGGAGAAGGTGTTCTGCAGCATGCCTGAAGGCGTGGAACTGGACGACGGTTTCGACTGCGTGGAACTGCTCAAGGCGATTTACGGACTCAAGCAAGCTTCGCGAGTTTGGAACGAGACCTTCGACGAGTACGTGCGCTCCATCGGTTTTCGCGTGTCAAACTACGACCCTTGCCTCTACATCAAGGTCGTCGACGGCGAATGCGTTCTGTTGCTGGTTTACGGGGACTACGTCTTGGTGACCGGAAGCTCAGCTGATATGATCGCGGAAGCCAAGCGCCAACTCAAGTCGCGGTTCGAGATGACCGACAGTGGCAAGTGCTCCTTCATCCTCGGGATCGAGGTGGTCGACAACGCGGATGGCAGTGTTACGCTGAGCCAAGCTCGCTACGTCAACGACATCCTGGAGCGCTTCGGCATGCAAGACTGCAAACCCGCTGCAAGTCCGGTCGACATCAGCATGAAGCTAGTCTCAAGCGACGCCATGACCAAGTTGGATGCGCCATTTCGCGAGGCTGTCGGTGCACTCATGCACTTGATGACATCGACTCGCCCGGACATTGCGTTCGCAGTTGGCTACGTGTCACGCTTCATGGAGAATCTGCAAGTCGAGCACTGGATTGTTGCAGGGTACTGAACCTTGGTACACTGTACCAGGTCCGAGGTACCCGAACCGGTTAACCGAACCGGTCCAATACGACCACACGTTGATTAGACGAGTAGGTTGATTGGACGAGCAGTGTAAAATGATGGTTGATTAGACGCACTAGTTGATAGGACGCACGGCCGCGTGTCTTTAGCACTAGCCTAGGGTGTAAGCTCCAACAATCCAATCACTTCTGAATTTCGATTCTGTTGAGTCTGGGGCTCGACGGCCTGGCGCCGGTGCTGTGCCAGCCCCGCGGAATGCTAGGTGCGGTTCGGAAACCGCTGGGCTTCCCGGGATGGGTACGCAAGCACCGGGCCAGACATAATAAGATTAGGTATATTTAGTTTAAGTATACGAAGGCAAGTGTCGATGTAGTCTACGGTACTACGCTAATGGCTGGTATGGAGCCATTAGGGTTAGGGAGACTGCCTCCTCTCTTTTGATACAGAGGCAGGATTTGTGCGATGAGGAACGGAAGCAGCGGATCGGAAGCGAGGACGGTGTCCCCACTTCCGCTTTTGCTTCGGACTGAGCACGTCTGATAGATAGCATTAGAATAGCGGTAAAGTGGCTAATAAGGACAATTGGCAAACAAAACAAAAGCGTTCTTTCACTTTAACATTTCAAGTTAAGAGTACAAGTGATCATGAGCAACAACGCGAGCAACCCGTTCGACCGTCTCGTCTTTCCGAGCGACACCAAACAGTTCGGGGTGTGGAAGGACCTGATCGTTGGGCACCTTCGCCAGAAGAGTGCGGCTATGCGACGTGAAGCGCTAGTAAAGGGCCTGGTAGAGCCAGCGTTCGCTTACGAGGATTTGCTGCGGACAAGCTGCGAGATTCCCCGTCCGATGGACACGGACGATGCGGAAGCGCAGAGGACATACAAGTGGCAGCTGGCAAATCTCAGCGAGCAAGACACATACATTAGGTCGCTGCTCAACCAGACGCTGCCCAGGTCGTACATGGAGTCGCTGCGCGTCTCGTTCAATGACGAAAGTCTGCCTGTTGCATGGAAGCGACTCGAGACTGTGTTCGGTCAGTCGAATGCGCAAGGGATGGCCGCAATGATTGCGAGGTTTGACGAGGCTCTGGCAATGGATTTTGCGTCAGTGGGCGAGCTCATCTTGCGTGTCAAGGAGGCGCGTAATCGGATCAATCGTCAATCGCGCGAGGCACTGGACGGCGTGACGATGATTCCGAACCAGTACGCGGCGATGAAGGTTCTGGCTTTGTTCCCAAGCCAGTACTGGGGAAACCAGGTGGATTACACCAACGGCGGGTTCCATCTGGACAAGGTTGAAGCATTGCTGCGCAATGTCTTCATGAACAAGAGCCGCCGCGAAATTGAGGCTATGCAAGCGGTGGTTGTGCCCGCAAATCATGTGAGGGCGTCGCAGCATCTGGGCAAGCGCAAGGCGCGTGTTGTTGAGCGGAAACGCGAAGACGAGTGCTTCTATTGTGAAGGGCGCTACAACCGGGACGGTCTCGCGCACATGAAACGTGACTGCCCCGCGATGAAAAAGGACAGAAGCTTGGGCGTGTATCGCACCAACATCTTCAAGAGCCCCACGCTGCAGAAGCCAGTGCCGGTCGCTCACGTGAAGGGGTCAAAAGCGGCCGCCAAGAAAAAGGCCAAGGCGGCGCGCGTCGAAATTCCAGTCGATGCTGCGATGATTCGGCAAATCAAGAGGGCCAAGAAGGTTGCGGTCGCTCAAGTGACAAGCGATGTGCAAGAGCCACGACACAGCGATACGCTGACACCGGAGCAAGCCAAGGCGGATGTTGATGCGCTGATGGCTTCGCCACCGCTGACACCTGGGTCACCAGTCGTTTCGGATACGCCGATGAGTGACGACGACGACGTGGCGGACTTTGAGCCAACGATCGTTCCGGCACTTGCTGGAAAGGTCTCGGAGGCTTCCGGCAACATCGAAGTGGCGGCGAAAGCCATTGAAGAGGCGGTAAGAGATTTGTACCCTGACTTGTTAGAACGAAATGTAATTAACATCACCGGTTATGATTGGGTGCTAGATTCAGGCTGCGGTTATGGACTAACCGCCGATGCAACGCTGTTTTTGAGCAAACGGCCGAGCCAAGAGTTTAGGTTTACATTTGGAGAAGGGACTAAACTTAGCAATACACATGTTGGCTCCATACAGCTCTATTTGAGTAGTCCGGATGGAATTCGTCCTTTTAAGTTCAATAATATGGCTTTGGTGCCTAAAGCAAAGGCAAATATACTTAGTGAATATTGGCTAAAACAAACAGGCTACCAAATAGTGGAAAGTATAGACGGGAAGTACAAGTTTGTACTTTGGAAGCATAAGTTGGCATTTGTAGCCATTGCAGTAAACGGGGCTTACTATGTGCAGGCGCGCACGCTGAGAGACAGGCAATTAAACTGCTCTGCAGTAAAGGCAAAACCGATTGCACCATTAAAAGAACCAGGGTACAGACAAATAAAGACTGCTTTTAGAGAGTGGCATGTAAAATTGGGACACCTCAATAAATACAAACTAATAGAGGTAATGAGCGGAAATCTGATACCAGGACTACCGAGCTTTAGTAAAGCAGCACTGACGAAAGTGCCGTTCTTCTGCCATACATGCACCGAAATGAAAATGCGCAGAATGAGTTACAGAAATATGGTGGGATCTAGGGACGATAAACCTATCAGCACCATACACATGGATACAAATGGTCCCATGAGGACGTTAGGAGTATACGGAGTCCTAGGATCGATCAGATATTTTCTCAGTATCATTGACGACCAGACGTCGTGGCGATGGACGTTTGTCCTCCGCAAGAAAACAGAGGTTCAGATAAAGGTCAAAGAGCTGCTACTGCAGTTGGAAAGAGAGGGAAAATTCACGATTCGTCGTATAAGATCCGACGGAGGGAAGGAGTTCGTGAACGCAGCTCTGAAAACATTCTGCACTGATAAAGGAATAACGTTTCAGACCTCGAATGTGTACAGCCCAGAGGAAAATGGAGCGGCTGAGCGAGACCATCAGACTAAGATGAGTAAAGTAAGGTGTGCGCTACGTGACGCAGAAATGCCGGCTAAATGGTGGCCGGAAGCACTGAAATACATGACGTATGTGCAGAACTGCACGCCAATGAGCCGTCTAAAGAACAAAAGTCCCTATGAGTTGGTTAAAGGAGTGGGTCCAGACCCAAAGACACTCCAGGTATGGGGATGCGTGTGTTTCGCATATGTACCAGAGGTTGTACGAAAGGATAAAAAGCTATCCGCACGGGCAATCAAGTGCAGATTCCTAGGAATATCTGAGGATACTAAAGGATACCGACTGTTTGATGTTTACAACAGCAAGTTCCTAGTGTCCAGGTCGGTAACATTCGATACAGAGAACTGCTTGAGCATAATTACTCGGTCATTTGGGATAAAACCGGATCAGCTCAGCAAGGAGGAGCTAAAGGAGATCGATGTACTAGATACATTATCCAACAACGATGTGACCAATGTGTTTGTTCCTGTGATTGAACAACCGAGGGGGTCATCAGGAGCAGTGGGAGCCAAACGAAAGAAGAGAAAATCGTCAGTATCAGTGGGAGCTAAGCGCAGATCAAGCCGGATCAAAGCCATAAACGCGCAACGCCCAACCCAACAGGACGGTACACGGATCATTCCTGTGTTGTACTCGGACAACAAGTGCTTTCAAACCCACATCGATAAGGCAATTGCAGTAGATACTATTGCGAATAGGATCTCAGTTCCCAAAAGTCTCCGGGAGGCACTAACCGGAGAACACAGGACACAATGGAGAAAGGCATTGGATTTGGAGTACCAGTCACTACTCGATAATGGAACATGGAAGTTAACTCGGCTGCCTCCTGGCAAGAAGCCGTTACCATGTCATTGGGTATTAGCAGTTAAGTATAATGCTGACGGCACCATTGAGCGGTTTAAGGCTAGATTAGTTGCACAAGGAAACCATCAGGAGTATGGTGTCAACTGTGACGATGTCTATGCGCCAGTGGCACGATTCGAATCGCTTCGTCTTGTACTGGCAATTGGAACAATCCTGGATTGCCATATTCACCAGATGGATGTGAGTACAGCCTTTCTCAATGGGTCGATGGAGGGTGAACAGCAGGTGTATATGCACCAACCACCGAAGTACATGTTAGCAGGACATGCGGATTTGGTCTGTGAGCTCAAGAAAAGCATATATGGGTTGAAGCAAGCACCTAAGATTTGGTACAAGGTACTCCACAAGTTCTTCACCAACCTTGGTTTTGTCCGATGCAATAAAGAATACTGCATCTATGTCCAAAAAGTGGGAGAGAGTTGGATCATTGTAGTGGTATATGTGGACGATCTTACGATCATGTCGAAGGATATGGAACTGATCAACAAACTCAAACAGGATCTTTCGGGGAGATTTAAGATGAAAGACCTAGGAGACATCCACTATATATTGAAGATGGAGGTTAGAAGGAACAGAAAGAACAGAACCATGACAATCTCACAGCACAAGTACATTGATGAACTATTGAAAAAGTTCAATATGGGGCATTGTACAGCAGTGACTACACCGCAGCTCAGAGGAGTAGAGCTCGTTGCTGAAACGAAGATGTCAGCTCAGGAAATAGTGGCCCAAAAGTTTGACTTTAGAGGGCTAGTCGGATCACTGCAATATCTGGTAAGAGGAACAAGGCCGGACATTGCAAATGCAGTGAGAGAATTGAGTAAATTCCTTTCGTGTTACAATCAGACCCACTGGGAGGCAGCGAGGAGAGTGCTCAAATACTTGAAAGGGACGTCGACGTACGGTCTCCTTCTTGATGGAAATTCGAGAATGGTGACGTATGAAGTGTACACAGACGCAAGCTTCGCGTGTCAACCCAAAGAACGTAAGTCCGTAACTGGGTATGTGATCACTATGGCTGGAACCAGTATCTCATGGTGTAGCAGCAAACAGGCATCAGTTTCTCTATCAACTGCAGAGGCAGAACTCATTGCACTAAGCGAAGGAGCAAAAGAAAGCGAATGGCTGTGGTACCTACTGAGGGAAATGGGATTTCCGCAAGAGCAACCAGTACAGGTGTGGTGTGATAGTAAATCTGCTATTAGCACGGTCAAAAACGCAGGAAACCATAAGGCGACAAAGCATGTTCAAATTCGCTATTTGTTCACTAGAGAACTAGTAGAAGAGGGAAGATTGAATATCCATTACTGCCGTACGGATGACATGGCAGCAGATATTCTGACAAAGGCACTACCGGCAACACAGTTTGCTAAGCTCAGGGAGCTAATAGGGGTGAAAAATCTTAAGACTACTCACGACACTTAGTGGGAGTGTTGAGTCTGGGGCTCGACGGCCTGGCGCCGGTGCTGTGCCAGCCCCGCGGAATGCTAGGTGCGGTTCGGAAACCGCTGGGCTTCCCGGGATGGGTACGCAAGCACCGGGCCAGACATAATAAGATTAGGTATATTTAGTTTAAGTATACGAAGGCAAGTGTCGATGTAGTCTACGGTACTACGCTAATGGCTGGTATGGAGCCATTAGGGTTAGGGAGACTGCCTCCTCTCTTTTGATACAGAGGCAGGATTTGTGCGATGAGGAACGGAAGCAGCGGATCGGAAGCGAGGACGGTGTCCCCACTTCCGCTTTTGCTTCGGACTGAGCACGTCTGATAGATAGCATTAGAATAGCGGTAAAGTGGCTAATAAAGACAATTGGCAAACAAAACAAAAGCGTTCTTTCACTTTAACAGATTCAACCCCCCAAGTGACCTTCCTCGCCTCGCCCCAAGTCTCGGCGGTGTCTACGACCAAGTGAACCAGTGCAAGATCCCAGTACGACCTTCTTCAGGTGACGGCAGACGATTCTTGATGTAAATTGCCGTCATCGCTGCTTTCGCCCAGAACGGCTTGTCCAACCCAGGGTAGTGAAGCATGCTGCGGCCGATGGTCACGATGGTTCGGTTGGCACGTTCAGCCGTCGCGTTCGTTTGGTGCGCATACCGAACCGTGGGCTGCACTTCGATGCCGTGGTCTTCGTAGTACGCCAAGAGCGAATTGGTCGCGAACTCCTTGGCTCCGTCATGGCGCACGAACTTCACCCTGGCATCGAATTGCTTCTCCACCTTGGTGATGAATCGGCGCAAGCAGCCTTCGCTCTCCGATCTGGCTCGCAGACAGAATCCCGACATGCAGCCGCTGGCTTCGTCCGTGATGAGCAGCAAGTAGCGGCTGCCACCCAGCGACTCTTCCTCCATGGGCCCGCAGATGTCGAAGTGGAGGAACTCGAACGACTTGTACTTGCGCTTGTTCGGGTTGCTTGGGAAGGGCTTTTGCACCATTTTCCCTTGTTGGCACCCACGACATTGGCTTGACTTCTTCGACGATGTCGGCATTTTCGCACCCGTCACCATGCCACTTGAGACCATCTTCCGAAGAACGTCATTCGGCGCGTGACCCAAACGCGCATGAAGATCCACCGCGTTGACCGACGCCTTGGACACCGAATTCGCAGCGCAGCTTGGGACTCGGAGCCAGTAGAGACCGTCGATCAGGTCCGCGGAAGCCACGATTTTCTTCGACTTCTTCTGTGCGATGTGCATTTCAGCACCATCAAACACCACCTTGAACTGTCCGCTTCGGTTGATCTGCGGCACCGAACGCAGGTTCTTGTTCATGCTTGGCACGTAAAGTGCATCTTGAATGCGGATGTCGCGTTCCTTGCCGTTGGGCAAAGTGACCCGCTGCATGACCGTCCCGACTCCCATGATCTTGGCCGTGTTGCCGTTGGCGACCGTGAGTTCACCTTCGTCGCACACCTTGATGTCGACAAACTTGGTCTTGTCGTTGCAGATGTGGTGCGTGGCACCACTGTCGATCGCCCATGAGCCTTGAAACTTGTTGGTCCTGGAGACTCCACACTCCATAGAGACCGCGAACGCGACGCAGTCGTCATCGCTGTCGTCACGCCACTGGACGTTGTTCGCACCGCGACCAGACCGGCCACGTCGTGCACCTCGATTCTCTTCCTTCTGCTTGGTTCAGCACTTTTCCACGACGTGCCCCGATTTTCCGCAGTACGTGCAGTGGCGACTTTCACGCTCGGCATTGAAGGCCCTCGCAGCATCTTCAATCTTCACCTGAGCCGTCTTCTCGCCCTGCCGCTTGATGTGCTCATTCGTGAGCACCTTGATCACATCTTGAGTGCGCAGCTCTGCGTTGCTCATCTCCAAGTTGAGAACGACGTTCTCGAAAGTCTTGGGCAGACTCCTGAGCAAGCAGATCGCCACGTCTTCATCCTCCATCTTGGCGCCGATGTTGCTGAGCTTGGCGCTGATGTTGAGGACTTCATTGCAATGATGAAGCACATTGCCGCCTTCTGCCATCTCCATGCTGAAGAGCTGGCGCTTCAGGGAGATGCGTCCAGCCTTCTGCGACCCCCCGTAGAGCGAACGCAGTCGCGTCCAGGCCACCCACGCTTCCTCGCAGTCGTCGACCACATGATGGTAGTCAGCATCCATGTGGAGCAACATCAGGCCGAACGCGATGTTGCTCGACTTGACGTAGTCGTCCTTGGCCCTCGTGTCCGCGAAGCTTGGTTTCGTCTCGCGGTTCACGACGCTCCACACCGACTTGGTCAGGAACACGCCACGCATGTAGCGGTTCCACGTGACATAGTTGTCGCCGTTGAACTTGCCGATGGAGATCTTGGTGTCTTGGACAGAGGACATGGTGCTTGGGCTCATAACCTGAAGAAGGTCGTACTGGGATCTTGCACTGGTGCACTTGGTCGTAGACACCGCCGAGGCTTGGGGCGAGGCGAGGAAGGTCACTTGGGGGGTTGAATCGAAATTCAGAAGTGATTGGATTGTTGGAGCTTACACCCTAGGCTAGTGCTAAAGACACGCGGCCGTGCGTCCTATCAACTAGTGCGTCTAATCAACCATCATTCTACACTGCTCGTCCAATCAACCTACTCGTCTAATCAACGTGTGGTCGTATTGGACCGGTTCGGTTAACCGGTTCGGGTACCTCGGAACTGGTACAGTGTACCAAGGTTCAGTACCCTGCAACAGATGGAGCCTTGGTTGTCCTCGTAGATCTTGATTGCTTCATCGCTTGCCATTTCGCCGAGCTCGCGTAGAAACACCTTGAGCCACACCGCCTCCTGCGTCGCCTCTGACAGCGCCATGTACTCCGCCTCTGTAGATGACAGCGCCACCGTCCGCTGCTTCTTGCTCCTCCAGCTGATGCACCCGCCGTTCATCATGAACGCGTAGCCGCTTGTACTTCTTCTCGATTCGATGTCACCAGCCCAGTCTGCGTCCGAGTAGCCACACACAACTCCGCAGCCGTCACCCTTCGAGAACTCGATGCCATGCGTGGGCGTGGCTTGCAGATACCGGAGCACACGCTTGAGGGCTTGCCAGTGTGTGGGACACGGGTCGGCGGCGAACTGACTCAGCACGCCTACTGCAGCAGCCAGGTCCGGACGCGTCGCCACCATCAGGTACATCAACGCGCCGACAGCACTCCGATACGGCACGTTCTTCATCGTGTCTTCGTGCTTGCAGCCACCCTCGCACATGTTCTTGGTCAACTTAAGTCCTGGATCCTGCGGCGTCTTCACGGGTTTGCTGTCCTGCATGCCGAACTTGCTCAGGATCGACTTGAGAAACTTGGTCTGCCGCATCGTCACCTTGCCGGACTCCAAGTCGTTCTTGATCTCCATGCCGAGGAAGTACGTAAGCTCGCCGAGGTCTGTCATTTCGAACCGCTTGCTGAGTGCGCGCTTAGTCGACTCCATCAGCTCGTCGTCGTTGCTGGCCAGGATCAGGTCGTCCACGTAGATGACCACGAAGATCATGCTGTGTCCGTCGCGTTTCACGTAGACGCAATGGTCGGACTCGCACTTGGTGAACCCCAGCTTCAGCATGAACTCGTCGATGGTCTTGTTCCACATGCGCGGCGACTGCTTCAACCCGTACAATGACTGCTTCAGCTTGCACACGTAGTCCGGGTGGTCTTCGTCGACGTAGCCGTCCGGTTGCACCATGTAGATCTCTTCGTCCAAGCCGCCATTCAGGAATGCCGTCTTCACATCCATCTGATGCAGCTTGAGACCATACTTGGCGGCCAAACTCAGCACGGCCCGGATCGACGTGAACTTGGCCACTGGAGCGAAGGTCTCGTCGTAGTCGATGCCGTACTTCTGCGAGAACCCCTTGGCCACCAGACGCGCCTTGAACCGTTCGACCTCTCCAGCCTGGTTCTCCTTCACGCGAAACACCCATCTGTTGCCGATGGCCTTGCGTCCCTTCGGCAGTGGCACCACTTCCCACGTCTTGTTCTTGAGCAGCGAGTCGTACTCCGAGTCGCATGCTTCCTTCCACTTGGCTGCGTCGCTGGATTCCATCGCCGACTTGAACGTAGTCGGCATCTCTCCCACTGAATCCACGACGTACGCAGCCTCAAAATCTTGACTCTCTTGGGCCGCCGCAGACATCTCATCCAGCGTCGAGCGTCCATTCTGCGGCGCATATCGCTTGGCCCTCGGCACCTCCACGGCTTCTTCTAGTGACTGCGTCCGCGGGTGTCGCTTGCTGCCGGGTTCGAAGTCTTCATTCCGCGCAGCCTCATCCTCACTGCCTTCCTCATCCGATTCGGACAGAGTCTCTTCATCTGTGGCATCTTCATCGTCTTCATCTGGAAGACCAATTACCACCTCCTTCGTAGCATATTTGCGTCTCCCACTGTCGAAGACGTCTTCCATGAACTGCGCGTCGCGGCTCACCAACACGCGACCGCTCTCGATCTCTTCAAACCGATACGCTTTCTCGTGCTCCGAGTACCCCAGGAACCGGCAACGCACCGACCGGGCGTCAAACTTGGACCGCTTCGCCTTCGGGACCAGCACGTACGCGTGGCAACCAAACACCTTGAGGTTCGCCAGCAGTGGCTTCTTTCCCGTCCAAACTTGGTGCGGCGACTTGTCGTGGCTAATGGCGCGTGTCGGACACCGGTTCCGGAGGAACGTGGCTGTCACCACCGCTTCACCCCAGTAACCCTTCGACAACCCGGCATGCTCCAACATGCAGCGCGCACACTCCACCAACGTCCGGTTCATCCGTTCCGCCACGCCGTTCAGCTGTGGCGTGTACGGCGGCGTGAACTTCTGCACGATACCACGGTCGCTGCAGAACTTGGCCATCTCGCGCGAAGTGTACTCGCCACCGTTGTCGCTCCGGAGCGTTTTCACACGCTTGCCGGTCTGCGTTTCAGCCAACGCAACGAACTCAGCGAACTTGGCGGCCACCTCCGACTTGTTCCGCATCAAGTACACCACACAGAAGTGCGACTTGTCGTCGATGAACGTGACGAAGTAGCGCTTGCCACCAAACGTAGACGTCTGCATGGGGCCGCACACATCGCTGTGAACCACCTCCAGCACTTGCTTCGCACGGTTTGGAGACGACTTCATGTAGCTCACTCGCGTTTGCTTGCCGAGTGAGCATCCGTCGCACAGCTCCCACTGCTTCACCGACGTCATGTCGATGCCAGAGCCGTAACCCTTCTTGACGATGGCGTCTAGACCGCCATGGCCAATGTGACCAAGTCGAAGGTGCCAGAGGTACGACGTGGTGTCCCCTTTGCGATCCTTCGAACTTGCCACATTGGCCTCGTCAGGCATCACCGGTGTCATGCTCAGCTTGAACAGCCCTTTGCCTTCGCGAGCGCCGAGCTTGAGACCCTTCGTCTCCGTGAAGCACCCGTCGCTCTCAAACGTCACAGGCCCGACGTCCTTGGTGAATCTGCCGACGGAGAACAGGTTGCGCGACAACTTGGGAATGTGCCACACATTCGTGAGCACACCCTTCTTGACGCCGCGCGGGGTCTGCATCTTCATCACGATGTCGCCTCTCCCGATCGCTTGCACCACACCGTCGTCCGCGAGATGCACGTCCACCGGCGAGATCTTCTTGTAGTTCCTCATGAACTTCTTGGAACTGGTCATGTGCTGCGTCGCACCCGAGTCGACCAGCCACACCTCATTCGACTTGGTGGTGTTGCTCGCACCACCAACCGAGAAGAGGAAGTCGCCAGAGTCGTCCTCACTCTGCGCGACGTTCGCTCGCTGCGGCCTCTGCCGCTCCGCGTTCTCGCGGATTCGCACAGGACACTTGGCGATCCAATGTCCTTGCTCCCCACAGTAGTGGCAGGCGCTGGCCTTGTTGGCGGTCGCCTGCCGTCCCTTGCGCTTGCCGCTGTCGCTTGTCATAAACGCTTGGCCTTGACCGTGCGCGGCTCCGTCGACGCCGCCACCTTGCTCCTTGCGCTTCATGTCCTCATGCAGCAGCCGAGCCGTCACGAGTTCCCACGACAGCGAGTCGGCTCTCGACTCCAACGCCGTGATGAGGAACTGGTACGACTCGCTTAGACTCCCAAGAAGCGTGATCACCAAGTCATCCTCGCTGACCGGAGCGCCCACTGCGTCGAGCTGCTCCGCCAGAGTCTTGATCTTGTTGATGTGCTCCAGCACATCATCACCTTCCGCCATCATCGTCGTGAAGAAACGTCGACGAAGGAAGAGCTTGTTGGCCAAACGCTTCTTCTCGAAGTGTCCTTCCAGTCTTGACCATGCATCGTACGCATCCTTGGCCGACCGGACCAGCGGCAGCTGCGAATCTTCCATCGCGAGACAGATGATCGCCAGCGCCTTGCGAGACTTCCTCTTGAACGTCGTTTGGTCCAGCGTAGTGGCGCAGTGCTCCAGCTTGATCTCTCCACTTGTCACTTCCCACAGGTCTCGTTCCTCGAGCACCATCGCCATCTTGAACTTCCACGTGTGGAAGTTGGTTCCGTCGAACTTGTTGATGCGAGAGGTCGTGGTCGAGGCGGCGTCTATGGCGAAAGCGTAGTCGGAGTCTTCAGCAGGGAAAACGGGGCTTGGGCTCATAACCAAAAGGAAGGTCGTTTGAGCACTAGGCGTACGATGCATGGTCAAAACTGGAAGGACACTTCGAGAAGAAGAGTTTGGCCAACAAGCTCTTCCTTCGTCGACGTTTCTTCACGACGATGATGGCGGAAGGTGATGATGTGCTGGAGCACATCAACAAGATCAAGACTCTGGCGGAGCAGCTCGACGCAGTGGGCGCTCCGGTCAGCGAGGATGACTTGGTGATCACGCTTCTTGGGAGTCTAAGCGAGTCGTACCAGTTCCTCATCACGGCGTTGGAGTCGAGAGCCGACTCGCTGTCGTGGGAACTCGTGACGGCTCGGCTGCTGCATGAGGACATGAAGCGCAAGGAGCAAGGTGGCGGCGTCGACGGAGCCGCGCACGGTCAAGGCCAAGCGTTTATGACAAGCGACAGCGGCAAGCGCAAGGGACGGCAGGCGACCGCCAACAAGGCCAGCGCCTGCCACTACTGTGGGGAGCAAGGACATTGGATCGCCAAGTGTCCTGTGCGAATCCGCGAGAACGCGGAGCGGCAGAGGCCGCAGCGAGCGAACGTCGCGCAGAGTGAGGACGACTCTGGCGACTTCTCGGTTGGTGGTGGGAGCAACACCACCAAGTCGAATGAGGTGTGGCTGGTCGACTCGGGTGCGACGCAGCACATGACCAGTTCCAAGAAGTTCATGAGGAACTACAAGAAGATCTCGCCGGTGGACGTGCATCTCGCGGACGACGGTGGTGCAAGCGATCGGGAGAGGCGACATCGTGATGAAGATGCAGACCCGCGCGGCGTCAAGAAGGGTGTGCTCACGAATGTGGCACATTCCCAAGTTGTCGCGCAACCTGTTCTCCGTCGGCAGATTCACCAAGGACGTCGGCCTGTGACGTTCGAGAGCGACGGGTGCTTCACGGAGACGAAGGGTCTCAAGTGGAAGCTCGGCGCTCGCGAAGGCAAAGGCTGTTCAAGCTGAGCATGACACCGGTGATGCCGGACGAGGCCAATGTGGCAAGCTCGAAGGATCGCAAAGGGGACACCACGTCGTACCTCTGGCACCTTCGACTTGGTCACATTGGCCATATCTACGCCATCGTCAAGAAGGGCTACGGCTCTGGCATCGACATGACGTCGGTGAAGCAGGAGCTGTGCGACGGATGCTCACTCGGCAAGCAAACGCGAGTGAGCTACATGAAGTCGTCTCCAAACCGTGCGAAGCAAGTGCTGGAAGTGGTTCACAGCGATGTGCGGCCCCATGCAGACGTCTACGTTTGCGGCGCTACTTCGTCACGTTCATCGACGACAAGTCGCACTTCTGTGGTGTACTTGATGCGGAACAAGTCGGAGGTGGCCGCCAAGTTCGCTGAGTTCGTTGCGTTGGCTGAAACGCAGACCGGCAAGCGTGAAAACGCTCCGGAGCGACAACGGTGGCGATACACTCGCGCGAAAGGCGACTGCATCGATATCGTGCGAAGGTTCGCAATTTCTACCTCACAACTGATGACGGCTGGAAGCTCGAACGTTGGTGGAAATTAAGGCTATCGATATCAAGAACGCATGATGACTCACATTCCTGGAGACTCGGGAACTGCTCGATAACTTTCCCCAACAAATCTGCTATGAACGGAAACTGGCGATCGTACTGGGATCTTGCACTGGTTCTTGGCCGTAGACACCGCCGAGGCTTGGGGCGAGGCGAGGAAGGTCACGCGGGGGTTGAATCGAAATTCAGAAGTGATTGGATTGTTGGAGCTTTACACCTAGGCTAGTGCTAAAGACACGCGACCATGCGTCCTATCAACTAGTGCGTCTAATCAACTATTATTCTACACTACTCGTCCAATCAACCTACTCGTCTAATCAACCTGTGGTCGTATTGGACTGGTTCGTTTAACCGGTTCGGTGCCTCGGAGTTGGTACAGTGTACCAAGGTTCGTGCCCTGCAACACGCCCCCCTCAATGCGAACACGCGTGAACGCCGAGCGCAGCCGTCAAGTCCTTGTGGCGTGGTCCGGCAAAGTCCCTTGGTCATGATGTCGGCCAGCATGGTGGCAGTCTCGCAGTACTCGACGATCACTTCGCTGCGCTTGACTTCGTCGCGAGGATGTGATGGTACTTGATGTCGATGTGGTTGGCGCGGCCATGGTTGACGGGGTTCTTGGTCATCTTGATGCACGACTGGTTGTCTTCGAAAATCTTCAACTCGGTCGTGATTCCGCCTGCAGCAACCAGGATCTCGCACAGCAGCTTGCACCCACTTGCCTTCTTGAATCGCCAAACTCAGTGCGATGTACTCGGCCTCGCTTGTCGAGAGCGACACGATTGCTTCTTGGAACCCCATGAGATCGGTCCACCGCCGACTTGGAACAGGTAGCCCGACGTAGACTTGCGATCCGCTAAGATCACCAGCCCAGTCGGCATCCGAGTAACCTGAAAGTCGATGTCCTTGCCCGGCGAAAACGGATTCCGTGCGACTTGGTCCTGAAGGTAGCGGAAGATGCGCTTGACCGCAATCCAGTGCTCGACTTGCGGGTTCTCCATGAAGCGTGACACGTAGCCGACAGCGAACGCAATGTCCGGGCGAGTCGATGTCATCAAGTGCATGAGTGCACCGACAGCCTCGCGAAATGGCGCGTCCAACTTGGTCATGGCGTCGCTTGAGACCAGCTTCATGCTGATGTCGACCGGACTTGCAGCGGGTTTGCAGTCTTGCATGCCGAAGCGCTCCAGGATGTCGTTGATGTAGCGAGCTTGGCTCAGCGTAACACTGCCATCCGCGTTGTATGCCGAAGCGCTCCAGGATGTCGTTGATGTAGCGAGCTTGGCTCAGCGTAACACTGCCATCC